>NC_057801.1:723900555-723939303 GCF_018294505.1 Triticum aestivum
ACCATGTCTTACGGACGCATCTGTCTTAAATGTGAGGGGGAGTTACAGCTCTACCCTTGCCTATAGGCTTCTTGGCTTGGGTCTGTGTACTGAGGGTCGGGGATAGTAGAGTAACTTTGCTTCTCCCCAAATAGTGGGCGGGATCGATTTCAGGCGAGGAGGGCGTGTTTTGAACTATAGTGGGTGCGAGCGAATTCGGGCGAGGAGAGCGTGTTTTGAAATAGTGGGCGCGAGCTATTGCAGGCGAGGAGAGCGTGTTTTGCCGACCATGGTTTATGAATTATTCGGCACATGTCGTTTCGGCCAAGGAGAAGGCGCGCTTGGATGAAGTTAGGAACCTACCCTCGATGTACAACGGGCAATTGATGCGTGTCCCACATAGGACAGTAATATCGCGTCTCCCATTTATTTGCTCGGGCGAATTCCACCGAGCAGAGAGGATGTTTAATGGTTCGTTCAAATTTTGGGAGAACGAGCATCCACGTCTACCTTACCAAGTCGATTCGAATCAAATTTTGAAATATTAGCTTGCCACTTCTTTTTTAGATGGAGAGATGATGCTCGGGAGTAATGTGTTTTTACATGCTCGTTGCTAGCGATTTACTATATGACAAATAGTTGATCCACTAAAAAACGCGAATCAAACCCAAAATGAAATATCTCGATTCAATGAACTAGCTCGTTCAGTAGGTCAAAATAGTGAACTAAATCCAAAATTGAACACCTCAATCGAGTAGCATGTTGTACAGTATTATAGTACTCCATGAACATGTTGAAAGTCAAATTAATGAACTTGTTTGATATACGCATATATCTGTTCATGTGTGGATTGCAGACAACATGGTCTCCAATTTAAATATTTGAATGCAAGTTTATATCAGTCTTTGATGCATAAAACGCGACCTCCCCCTCTCCCGGACTCCTGTTCTCTCTCTCTCTCTCACTCTCTCGCCGACAATCTTCAATTCTGTCGCACGCATCCGACACAAAAACCTTGTTGGTCCCTCTCCCTTTCTCTCTCTCCCCCCTCTCTCTCTCTCTCTGTGTGTGTGTGTGTGTGTGTGAAAGTACAACTATCCCTAGGTGGTTTTGGTAATTCATAACAACATATAGCTCATTGAGCTAATGCTATTCCAAGACTAATATTTCAGGAAAGCTCAATGAATGGCATGGCATGGATGATGAAAGTGGATCCCTCAAAATACTAAGGACAAAGGATTGGCTCAAGCTCATTAGCTCAAGACTCTTCATTTTATATTTTAGTGATCCAAGATCACATTGAGCCTATAGGAAAAGCCAATACTATCAAGGAGGGATGAGGTGTTGCTTAATGAGCCTCTTGCTTCATGTGCTTAGTGATATGCTCCAAAACCCTCATCTACTTTCTCACATCCACAAATGACCTAAACCCAAAGCCAAAATCAGTCACACCGATTCTTCCTATCCGGGGACACCGAATTCAAATGTCATAGCCACTGCCACAAACCCTAGGCAAATCGGTTTTACCGATAGGGATCTCGGTCTCACCGAGATGGGATTGTAATCTCTCTGTTTCCCTTTGTAACGTTTCATTCAAACCAAAGTGAGCAATCGGTCCCACCAAGATTGCAATGTAAACTCTCTGTTTCCCTTTTGTAACATTTCGGTCTCACCGAAAAGAGCAAATCGGTCCCACCGAGTTTACCTGACCAACTCTCTAGAAAGCTTATTACCAAAATCGGTCTCACCGAGTTTGTGTAATCGGTCTTACCGAGATTAAGTTATGCCCTAACCATAACCGAATCGTTCTCACTGAGTTGCATGTCAATCCCACCGAAAATCACTAACGGTCACTAGGTTTACTAAATTGGTCCGACCGAGTCAGTTGAATCGGTCCCACCGAGTTTGGTAAATTGTGTGTAATGGTTAGATTTTGTGTGGAGGCTATATATACCCCTCCACCTCCTCTTCATTCATGGAGAGAGCCATCAGACTAAACCTACACTTCCAACTTACCATTTCTGAGAAAGAACCACCTACTCATGTGTTGAGGCCAAGATATTCCATTCCTACCATATGAATCTTGATCTCTAGCCTTCCCCAAGTTTCTTTCCACTCAATTATTCTTTCCACCAGATCCAAATCCTATGAGAGAGAGTTGAGTGTTGGGGAGACTATCATTTGAAGCACAAGAGCAAGGAGTTCATCATCAACACACCATTTGTTACTTCTTGGAGAGTAGTGTCTCCTAGATTGGCTAGGTGTCACTTGGGAGCCTTCGACAAGATTGTGGAGTTGAACCAAGGAGTTTGTAAGGGCAAGGAGATCGCCTACTTCATGAAGATCTACCCTAGTGAGGCAAGTCCTTCATGGGCGACGACCATGGTGGGATAGAAAAGGTTGCTTCTTCATGGACCCTTCTTGGATGGAGCCCTCCGTGGACTCGCGCAACCGTTACCCTTCGTGGGTTGAAGTCTCCATCAACATGGATGTACGATAGCACCACCTATCGGAACCACGCCAAAAACATCCGTGTCTCCAACTGTGTTTGAATCCTCCAAACCCTTCCCTTTACTTTATTGCAAGTTGCATGCTTTAATTTCCGCTGCCTATATACTCTTTGCATGCTTGCTTGAATAGTGTGATGATTGCTTGACTTGTCCTAAGATAGCTAAAATCTGCCAAACTCTAAAATTGGGAAAAGCTTAAGTTTTTAATTGGTCAAGTAGTCTAATCACCCCCTCTAGACATACTTCAAGGTCCTACAAGTGGTATCAGTGCTTTGGTCTCCATTTGCTTTGATTTCCATAGCTTTTGGTGGTCATAGCCTTGGTTTCACAACCTATGAGAGTATGGCGTCTAGCGAGGGAAATTATCACCGTAGAGGTCCTTACTTTCATGGTACTAATTTTGCTAGTTGGAAGCATAAGATGAAAATGCATATTCTCGGACATAACCCCGCCGTCTGGGCTATTATTTGTATTGGCTTGCAAGGTGAATTCTTTGATGGGAGAGAGCCGAACCGTGAAGCTAATGCGGAAGAATTGAAGATGTTGCAATACAACGCTCAAGCTTGTGATATCATCTTCAACGGTCTGTGCCCCGAAGAATTCAACAAAATTAGCCGTCTTGAGAATGCAAAGGAAATTTGGGACACTTTGATTGATATGCACGAAGGTACCGAATCTGTCAAGGAATCCAAGTTGGATGTGCTCCAAAGTCAGCTTGACAAGTTCAAAATGAAGGATGGTGAAGGTGTCGCTGAAATGTACTCTAGGCTTGCTCTTATTACAAATGAGATTGCCGGCTTAGGGAGTGAAGAGATGACCGACATATTCATCATCAAGAAGATCCTAAGAGCATTGGATAGAAAGTATGATACCATGTGCACATTGATCCAAATGATGCCAAACTACAAAGATCTCAAGCCAACGGAAGTCATTGGAAGGATTGTTGCTCATGAGATGTCACTCAAGGATAAGGAGGAACTTCACAACAAGTCAAGTGGTGCTTACAAAGCCTCAAGTGAAGCCCCCACACCATCAAGTGAGAAACAAACCTTCAATGAAGAATTGAGCTTAATGGTGAAGAACTTCAACAAATTCTACAAGAGTAGAAGCAAAGAAAGAAGCTCCAAGTCAAGGTCTTACCATGACAAAAGATCTTCTAGTCGAGAGCGCAATTGCTACAATTGTGGGAGGCCTGGACACTATTCCAATGAGTGTACGGCACCCTACAAAAGAAGAGAAGATTCTCCAAAAAGAAGAAGTAGAAGAGAAGAATCACCACCAAGAGAGAGGAGGAGTAGAGATGATCGTTATGAACGAAGATCCTCACGGAGAAGCAAAGATTCAGAAAGGAAGGACAAGTCATCAAGGAGATACACAAAACGAAGACATCAAGCTCATGTTGGTGAATGGGTTTCCAGCTCTGACTCCGACAAACACTCCTAGAGAAACTATCACTCCGACTCCGAATATACTCAAGATGAAGGTGTTGCCGGTCTAGCACTTGTGTCAACCAACTCCTACGACATATTTGATTCACCAAATGAAGGAATTGGAAGATGCTTCATGGCCAACGGTCCAAAGGTAACACATCCTGAGTATGTTGATTTCAATAGTGATGAAGATGACTTGCTTGTGGATGATGATTTACTTGTTGACAACTCTAGTGATGAATACTATGATGAAACGTCAATTAATCATGCTAAACAAGATAAAACGAATGACAATGATAAGGAGAAGATTGAGCTTCTAACTAAAGAACTAAACACTCTTAAGTTAGCTCATGAAACTATCTTCGAAAATCGTCGAGAACTTTTAAGGGCTCATGAGAAGTTACGCTTTGAAAAGCTCAATCTTGAGCAAGAGCATGAGTTCTTAAAAGCAATCAATGATGATCTCCGTAAGAAAAGTTCTTCTTACATTGCCAAGCGTTTACTCCTATCTACTTACATGCCTCAAGTCAAGTCTAGTAACAAGTACAAGAAAGATACTTCCTCTAGTAGTAACAATAACAATGTCAAATCCAATATTGTTGCTTCTAGTAGTTCTCTTGATTCCACTAATGATTCTCTTAGCCAAGTTACACTTGAGCAAGAAAATAGCTTATTGAAGGGAATTATAGAGAAAGGTGTTTACAAGAGCCTTGCCGGGAGTAAGCAATTCGAGGAAATTGTACACAAGCAAGGAAGGCACCGGAAGAATCAAGGTGTTGGTTTTGAATGAAAGTTCAATGCCAATGGAGTTGAGTGGGAAGAATATCAATACCCCAAGACGAAGTTTGTTCCTCAACAAGTGAAGTATGATCCTACTTCCTTTAAGGGAACACAAGCTCAAGATGATCTTCCACCACAAGACCATAAAGGCAAGGACAAGCTTCAAGAAGAGATTGATGCATTTGAAGAAGCACCTAAGGTCTCGGTCAAGTGGATTCCCAAGACTACGTCAAGTTCTACTTCATCAAGTACAACTACAACTCCAAGGATTCCCATCAAGATGATGTGGATCCCGAAGAAGAAGAACTAGAGAGTTCTTGAGGGTGACTCCGCCAACATTCTTCACTCATATTATTATGGCAAGGACAAGTGCAATCAACCTCCACATCTTGCACTAGTTCAAGGAGTCACAAACCCTCATGTTGGTAAGGCAAGGAACAAGGTAACCTAATGTTTTCATGGACATCATCTTGTGTGTGCATCACTCTATGTCTATGGATATTCTTGTTTGTTCCTTGTGGGACTAACCCATGTAGGTATGTTGAAAGTGCAACTCACTCCAATGGATTGCTCCAAATGATCTACATCAACATTGAGCATCCACATCTTCAACACCTACATGAAGTCATCATCGACAAAACCCAAGGTTAGTTCATCCCTCTAAAAGGGGATCTCACATCTAGGGGGAGCTTAACTCTAAGACTTGAGTCAAAGCAACTGTAATGGTGTGAACACATCAATGCATTATGTAAAAGTGGTAACCCCACTTGGGCTTAAATGATGAGTATGACCTATGATCAAATGTTTATCATTTGACTCCTAAGTCAATATACTCATATATAGATGACCTAGTCATCGCCAATTGTTTGATAGATGCTAGAATTGGTTGTGCATGCTTTGCTACATATTTCTTTTGCCATCTTATTGTGTGAGCATGTTGGTGCATATTTTACTCATTTAAGGACATCCACTTGTTGTTTTGATTGTTTGGTTCTTCCTTCTTTTGGCCAAGTGGATGGACAAGAATGCCTAAGAACTTTCTCTAGCTATCTATGCTTTTCTCGTCTCAAACTCTATTCATGCTACATCACAAAATTTGATCAAGTCAGATTCGAACCACTCTGTGTGAGGAGCACTCGGAGTCCCCGATTCGTCATAGACTTAAACTTCCAAAACTTCTTTGTGATTCTCGGTCTACCGATTCCTCCATTTCGGTCCAACCGAGATCACTAAGACAATCTAGGTTTTCAATCTCGGTGCAACCGATTTGAACTTTTTGGTCACACCGAGTTGCTGTAACTGAACATAGTTATGCATCTCGGTGCCACCGAGTTGTTCCACTCGGTCACACCGACAGGGTCGGGCTATATATAGTCACGGGCAAAATTTGAAAATTTCTCCGAAACCCTTCGCCCATGCAATAGCTCGCTCTGCCTCCAAGGTCTCCGGATCGTCTCCTCGTCGCCAGCAGCCTCCTGTCGCTGGTCTCTGCCACCGTCAACGGAATTCAACCCCGCCGTTGCTGCCGTAGCGAGTTCATCGCCAAGCTAGGGTATGGATTGATCACTGTGCTATCCTTGTCCGATTCCTAGCACATTGTGTTCTTATTGATTCTTGCCACGATTGAAACACTCCGATCCAATCCGTAGATTAGATGAGATTTGAAAATTTAGGGTTAGTTTCCGCCGAAACCATCTTGGACCCACCGAGTTGAAAAACTCGGTCCCATCGATTTGGCTTATGCCATTGCGCTAGTAACTCTCGGTCTGACCGAGAATTGCTAATCGGTGCGACCGATTTTAGGACTTTGTGAAACCCTAGCAGTCTTGGTGCCACCGAACTGTGATTCGGTCCAACCGAGTTCATCAGTTTAGGTTCCAAAACTGCTTCGGTATCACCGAGTTTGAAAATCGGTTGATCCGAAATGCTTTCTGTGGAAAACTAAAACTGAATTTTTTGAATCATTCTTTTGCAAAAATCTCTGCATTTTGTGATGCTCATCCACTCCATCTCATCTATAACTCTTTATAGGGTCAGCAGTCAGAGTTTGCAGCATGTCAGACCAGAGTGACAGTCAGAATAGGTCAGAAGGGCAGATGCAAATGAGTGAGGGCACTAGTCCCTCCAGCACTTCAGATGAAGGCATCAGGAGCACTCCTAGCAACCTGCCTAAGGCTGCTACCAGGCAAAGGAAGAAGAGAACTTTAGACTATGAAGATGAGGATTATAGAGCTGAAGAGGATGAAGCTACTTCCAAGAAGGTAGTGCACAAGAAGGTGCTTAGTTCAACTGCAGTAAAGCCAGGCATGAAGATCAAAAGGCCTGCAGGGAGACAACCAATGTCCAAAGCCAAGCATCAACTCAACTGCCTGAGATGCCTGAAGAGCCAGCTGCTGAAGGAAAGAAAAGGAAGGAAAGGGTCAAGAAGACCATGGCCAGAGTTGTTGGGCAACCTTCCATGATGGAAGAAGAAGAGCTTGCTGCACCAGCACCAAAGGCACCAAAGCTTATGGGAGATGCTATTAGATCAGGGGCTGCAACATCTAAGCCCAAGGAAGCACCCAAAGCTGCCCCCAAGGCCAAGTCTGCACCAAAGAGGAATACCAGGAGTATTCCAGCTGCTGAGAAGAACAAGGCCCCAATGCCTGAGGTTGTTGAGGAGGAAGATGAAGAAGGACAAGTTTTGAGGAAGCTCAAGCCCAAGATACCAGACCATAATGATGCCCATCCTGTAGCTGAGGACATGACCATCAGAAAAGCTTCAGGGTTGAGGCTATGGAGGATGACAGATCCATATGCCACAAGGAGAAGAACTGATGTTGATTACAGGTTCCATACAAAGGAACATCAGGCTTCTATGAGACAATCTTGTTGGACAAAAAGCCCATTGTGTGTGATATGAGGTGGGTCGACTAGACCTACATGAAGGAAAATGAAGAACACTATCCAGGAGTACAAGACAGTTTTGTTGCTTGTGGAGTTGCAGATTTTGTTGGGCAGAAGCTCACCAATTGGAACGATGAACTCATTATGCAATTCTACTCCACAGCACACTTCTATCCAGATGGAAGGATAGTTTGGATGTCTAAAGGTACAAGGTACCAGTCAACTGTTGAGGAGTGGGCAAAACTGATAAATGCCCCAAAGGAAAATGATGATGACCTGGATGTATATGCCAAGAAGAAAATGGGACATAATACCATGGCTCATATGTACTCCCTCCGTCCGGAAATACTTGTCATCAAAATGGATAAAAGGGGATGCATCTAGATGTATTTTAGTTCTAGATACATCTCTTTTTATCCATTTTGATGACAAGTATTTTCGGACGGAGGGAGTACAAGGAGATCCCAGACAAAGCCCTAGAGACTTTCTCTTTTGGATCAGTCCACTTTCTTATGTCAGGGCTGCCTACAATCAACTGGATCCTAAGGCACACTCTATTGCCTAAGTCTGGTGACCACAACATGATTAGAGGGCATGCAATCAACATGTTGCATTTGTTTGATGTGCCTCAGAAATTCAAGGTCATGAGCCTTATAGTAGAAACTATTAAGAGGACTGCAGCAGATCATAAGAGGAGTTGTGGATATGCCCCTCAGATTCAGGAGTTGATTAACTCAAAGATGGGCACATGCAAATATCTATTGGATAGGGAACATTTTCCTCTCTATCCAGACTTTGAGGACAATGAGGTTGTCATGAATGAAGATGAACCATCATCAGTTCAAGATCAAGAGAAGAAGGAGAAGGCAAGGAAGGAGAAGGCTGCCAAGATGCCAACTCAAGAGGAGGCATCTGAGTATTTCTTGAAGAACAAGTAGGAGCAGCTTGGTTATTTGATAGCATCAACACTGAGGATTGAGAAGGGGTTGGCCACCTTAACTCAGAATCAGGAGAGCTTGGAAAGAATCATGGAACAAAAATTCTATGATCTTGATGTCAAGGTAACTGAGATTCAGTCAGTTGTGGAGCAGCTGCAGGATGACATGCAGGAGAGGAAGGGCAAGACTACCACTAATGTATTTGCCAGAGTGCCTAGAGTTCAGAGGTCAGCTGCAGTGCCAGTGACAGACACTAGAGCAACATCATCTGCACCAGCCACAGCTCCTACAGCTCCAGTGCAACCAGCTCCAGCACCAACTCCTCCAGCTCTGTCTACATCAACTGAAGCCTTCATCCTTGGAGTTATCCGGACACCACCAACTGAAGATCAAGCCTGAGAGTCGATCTAACACTATGCATTTTCTATGAACTTTTTGGTAACTTGTTGCCAAAGGGGGAGAAAAATGTATAGATCATAGGCTTCGAGAGAGAGAGAGTGTTGCTTTTGTTCTCTCTTGCTTTGGTGGTTTTAAACTTGTTTGTTTTTTGATTGCTTGAGATACTATGCTATTCTTGTGAGACATTGATGATCATGTGTTTGATCATAAGCTACACTTATGCATGTTTGATCATATTATCCTATCTATCCTATGTGATCATTCACTTTGCTTGGTGATGAGTGCATGTATTTAATCTTTATCATTTTGAGCGCTCCACCAAGATGTATGTGACATGGAAGAGTAACCCATGAGCCTAATTCCTTGTGCATTTGCAGTCCAAAGCAAATCTTAAACTATGCACAAATTTAGGGGGAGCTCTTGCTTATCACATACTTCTCAAAGCGACGATGTTTTTCAATCTTATTATCATTTGTCGAAGCTTTGATCTATATGTTGTCATCAATTACCAAAAAGGGGGAGATTGAAAGTGCAACTATCCTTAGGTGGTTTTGGTAATTCATAACAGCATATAGCTCATTGAGCTAATGCTATTCCAAGACTAATATTTCAGGAAAGCTCAATGAATGGCATGGCATGGATGATGAAAGTGGATCCCTCAAAATACTAAGGACAAAGGATTGGCTCAAGCTCATTAGCTCAAGACTCTTCATTTTATATTTTAGTGATCCAAGATCATATTGAGTCTATAGGAAAAGCCAATACTATCAAGGAGGGATGAGGTGTTGCTTAATGAGCCTCTTGCTTCATGTGCTTAGTGATATGCTCCCAACCCCTCAGCTACTTTCTCACATCCACAAATGACCTAAACCCAAAGCCAAAATCGGTCACACCGATTCTTCCTATCCGGCGCCACCTAGTTCAAATGTCATAGCCACTGCCACAAACCCTAGGCAAATCGGTTCTACCGATAGGGATCTCAGTCTCACCGAGATGGGATTGTAATCTCTCTGTTTCCCTTCGTAACGTTTCGGTCAAACCGAAGTGAGCGATCGGTCCCACCAAGATTGCAATGTAAACTCTCTGTTTCCCTTTTGTAACATTTCGGTCTCACCAAAAAGAGCAAATCGGTCCCACCGAGTTTACCTGACCAACTCTCTGGAAAGCTTATTACCAAAATCGGTCTCACCGAGTTTGTGTAATCGGTCTTACCGAGATTACGTTATGCCCTAACCCTAACCGAATCAGTCTCACCGAGTTGCATGTCAGTCCCACCGAAAATCACTAACGGTCACTAGGTTTACTAAATCGGTCCGACCGAGTCTGTTGAATCGGTCCCACCGAGTGTGGTAAATTGTGTGTAACGGTTAGATTTTATGTGGAGGCTATATATACCCCTCCACCTCCTCTTCATTCGTGGAGAGAGCCATCAGAATAAACCTACACTTCCAACTTACCATTTCTGAGAAAGAACCACCTACTCATGTGTTGAGGCCAAGATATTCCATTCCTACCATATGAATCTTGATCTCTAGCCTTCCCCAAGTTGCTTTCCACTCAAATCTTCTTTCCACCAGATCCAAATCCTATGAGAGAGAGTTGAGTGTTGGGGAGACTATCATTTGAAGCACAAGAGCAAGGAGTTCATCATCAATGCACCATTTGTTACTTCTTGGAGAGTGGTGTCTCCTAGATTGGCTAGGTGTCACTTGGGAGCCTCCGACAAGATTGTGGACTTGAACCAAGGAGTTTGTAAGGGCAAGGAGATCGCCTACTTCGTGAAGATCTACCGCTAGTGAGGCAAGTCCTTCGTGGGCGATGGCCATGGTGGGATAGACAAGGTTGCTTCTTCGTGGACCCTTCTTGGGTGGAGCCCTCCGTGGACTCGCGCAACCATTACCCTTTGTGGGTTGAAGTCTCCATCAATGTGGATGTACGATAGCACCACCTATCGGAACCACGCCAAAAACATCCATGTCTCCAACTGCTTTTGAATCCTCCAAACCCTTCCCTTTACTTTCTTGCAAGTTGCATGCTTTAATTTCCGCTACCTATATACTCTTTGCATGCTTGCTTGAATAGTGTGATGATTGCTTGACTTGTCCTAAGATAGCTAAAATCTGCCAAACTCTAAAATTGGGAAAAGGTTAAGTTTTTAATTGGTCAAGTAGTCTAATCACGCCCCCTCTAGACATACTTCAAGGTCCTACAGTGTGTGTGTGTGTGGGGGGGGGGGTCTTTCTAGTCCGCATTCATATATACACCATCTATAGGTCTCTCTCGCACACTATGTATGATACTCTAGCTAGTCCAAGCTAGATATCTTGGGTGCACTCATCGTACGCACACAAATTCCTTGGCTCTTTGCCCGTAACTCTATCACGCACCACTATGTCGTCTCGAAGCTCTTCCCCCCTCTCTCAAACTCTCCATCCACCTGGGTCACACATACACATGCATATCTCACTCGCACTCAATAGGCCCATCTAAAACTCTATCTCTCTCCATCGTTCTCTCTCCATATCACATGCACACACACACACACACAATCTCATGCCCAGCTAGCCAAGTATGATGGTCTCTCACTTAATTGTAGGCACACGCAGTCCCCCGTATATGTATATGACTAGCTAATCTTAGTCTCCATCACAAACATGTGCATGGTCTATCTCGATTTCTCTCGGGGCATCTTTCTATCGCGCACGCACTCCCTCGATCTCCCACCCATATAGTCCCCTCACGATCTCGAGGGGATCTCTCTATCACAAACACACCCTCTCTCCCTCCCCATGCGTCCATGCCATCCATGTGTCCCTCTCGACCTTTTTTCCTTGTTGGCCAGACCTCTATTGGACATGTGCTACAGGGGTGTCTCTCTCCGTTGCAAACAATCACACACTAGCTATCTTCGTGTATCTCCTCGCCTCGCTTTTCCATCTCGGAGATGCATGCGTGATATGTTCGCATAAGAAACGAAAAAACACACACTCTCTCTAATTTATTGTTTGTTGTCACTTTCTCTTTCACACACATACTCTTTTTGCACACTTACTCATTCTCCTTCACACGCACTTGATCTGTCTCGACTGAGGCACTCACCTCCGTCCATAGCACATAGATTTATTGAAAAGTCAAACATCACAAAGTTTGACCATGTACGTGGAGAAAAAGAGTTACATCTAGTACGGCAAACATATACCATTAGATTCACCATGAGATGTAGTTTTGTATGATGTATATTTGGTATTGTAGATATAAATAACATTTGCGTAAACCGGATCAAAGTTTCCAAAGTTTGACTTCTAAAAAATTTACATGCACTGCATTATTGAGTGGATGGAATATCTCTTTCCCCCTCTCAGCTATCTGACGCACCACTCAGCATTATCGGGGCTCCTCAATCTCTCTCAAAGTTTATTGGTCAGTTTGGTTCGTGACCTGACCCTCATGCCTTGATGGTCGGTACTGCCTGGTGTGGATGTGAGATGTAAAATATTTCTGCCTGGCTAGGCTTGTGTGGTGCTGAAGCGTTTGGTTCATGCCTGGGCCAGGCAAAGCATCAACGTCCCATCAATCAATCCATGCATCAATTATTTAATGCTAATATCCATCCATGTTGCTGTTAGCCTCATGGACGCATGACCAGGCACGGCCAGGCGTTCGAAATCGGTCGCTTGGGCCAGGCTACTTGCAGTGTCTGGAGTTCAGCCAGGCTAATTAAAGTGCAAGGGAACCCAGCCCAGGCGGGCTTTCTTTTTCACAGGGTAGCAACCAAACAAGCGTGCATGAAATCCAGTCACAACCCCAGGCCACGCAAAAGATGCTCACGACGCAAGCCAAACGGGCCTTATATCTCCGTGGTTCACACATACACATGTCTCGCTCGCGCTATACATATAGACCCATCGAACACTCTCCGCCCTTGTTCTCTCTCCATGTGACACGCACCCCCCTAAGTACCATAATGCCTCACTCCATCATAGGCTCTGTTTGGATCCATGGGTTAGAGTTAGTTAGAGTTAGTTTGGGTTAGTTTGGAGTCAACTAACCCAAAAAGATACAAACAGGAGGGTTAGTTTAGGTTAGATGCATCTAACCCATCCAAAAAAACTAACCCATCCAAAAGGTGCTTATTTGGGTTAGTTCTTCTCGGGACCACTAATAAACACTTTTTTCTCCCGCTCTCCCTGCAGCAGATCCCTCCCCACTTTCTCGAAGCTTCTCGTCCTCTCCCTCCCTCCCTCTCGCACCGCCCATGAAGGTGCCTCGCCGTATTCGCGCTCCATCTAACCCTGCCATCCAAACACCTCTTTACTTAGAGCTAGTTCAGGGTTTGAATCTAACTCTAACCTCTAACTGAGTTAGAGTATCCAAACAGGGCCATAGGCGCAAGCACTCCCCCCTCCTAAGTATGATTATCTCTTACTAGCCATCAGGAACACACGTATTGTCTCCTTCCACCCATACGTCTATCTCGATATCTCTCGGGGCATCTTCTATAGCGCACACACACCTTGTCACTCGATCTCCCACCCATGTAGTCCCATAACGATATCCAGGGGATCTCTCTATGACAAACATACACTCTCTCCTCCCCATGTCTGCATTTTCTCCGTACGTCTCTCTCGACCTCTCTCCCTTGTTTGTCAGACCCCTCTTGGCCACGTGCTAGGGGTCTTCCTCTCTCGGTTCCAAACAACCACACACTATCTCCTCACCTTGCCTCCATTGTCGAAGATGCATGTGTGATATGTTTGCATAAGACACGCACGATTTTTCTCCACTTTTATCGTGTGTTGTCCATGTCTCTTTCACACACGCACACACACTTTTTTCACTCTCTCTCTCTCTCTCTCTCTCTCTCTCTCTCGTCAGGGACTCTGTCACGTCCATAAGCATATGGATGTTTTGAAAAGTCAAACCTCAAAAAAGTTTGACTAGGTATATGTGGAGAAAAACATTTACATCTGGAATGATCATTAGATTCATCACAACATGTACTTACTTCATACTATCATTTATCTTTGGTATTGCCGATATAAGTAATTTCTTTATAAACTTGGTCAAAGTTTCAAAAGTTTGACTTTAAAAAATGTTGTAACTACATTATCGAACGGAGGGAGTAGCTCTTTCTCTCTCTCTCTGCTATCTCTCATGGGCCTCCCCTCTCACTCGAACTCTCTATACCGACGGATTATACGCTCACTGTGTCAGCGTATAGCTCTGTATATTGTTTAGTTGACCAGTCAACCAATCCACATGCTGTGTTGTCAGCTCATGTTCTGTATCTTGGTGTGCTGGCCCTTGTGGCAGTGGGTGAAAATAAGTAAACTAGAGGCCCATCTGACACGTGGTGAAGGAAACAAAGTTGAAACCACTCGGGGTAGCACCCTACACGCTAGTAAATTGAGGGCGCATTGAGGACAAACTTCTTGTGCGCGAAGGACGCACTCGCGCACAATTCACCACTACGCGGTGGCATGCACAGAAGGACGCACTTGCGCATACCCAACACACAACACACACCAGCACACGTGTACACCAGCGTCGCCGCCGGTTGAGATGGATGGCGAGGCAGCCAACAAGCGGAGGCCGCTTGAGCCAAAACCGCATCCGGCGAGCCTGGACTTCATCAGAACCCTCCCCGATGACATGCTGCTCGTCATCATCGGCCTCCTCCCCACCAAATCTGCCGTGCGTACCGCCCTGCTCTCCCGGCGGTGGCGCCCCCTCTGGCGCTGCGTCCCCCTCAACCTCACCGTCGACAGATGCCTGTGCGATGGGGATTGCAAACGCATGGCCGCAGTCTCCAAGATCCTTTCATCGCACCCTGGGCCAGCCAGACGCCTTGACATCCGCATGTTCAGTACCAACTGCAAGGTCCAACCCAAGTTTGACGAGTGGTTCTTATCCCCCGCCCTAGATCACCTCGAGGAGCTCAGCTTAGAAGCTGGACGATGTGGCTCTCTGCCGCCGTCCGCGCTCCGCCTCACGCCAACGCTGCGCCGCGCCAGCTTCAGCTCCTGCTATCTTCCCCAGATTAATGTTGCGCCCGCCCTTCTTCTCCCTCAACTCAAGCAGCTCGACCTCTTCGATGTTGTCATCTCGAAGAAGGCTATGGAAAACCTGCTCCGTAGCTGTACTGCGCTCGAGTACCTTCGTCTTGAGCAGATCCACAGGTTCATTAGCCTCCACATCGCCTCGATGAATCTCCGATGGATTTATGTGTCTTGCTGGCCCCACAACAAGAGAACAATTGGGAAGAGATCACTCCAGCTGTTCAATGTTATGGTCATTGAGAATGTGCCTTTCCTTGAGAGATTGCTTGTATCGGATCTAGAAGGTCCAACAAAAATCAGGGTCATTAACGCGCCGAAATTGACAGCGTTGGTGTACTCGTCTGCCAAATTCTCCGAACTCTTTATTGGATCCGTAATCGTTAAGGTACAACACTCATCTTCTTCTCCGTATTCTTGAAATTCACATTTTTAAATTTCTTCTTGATGTATTTACGATCGTCTTCCAGAAAATGATTCCCACAAGCTTGACCCAGTCCATGCGCACAGTGAAGATCTTAGCACTAAAATCTATCGGCCCCAATCTGGATCAAGTTGTTGGATTCCTTACATGCTTTCCATGCACGGAGAAGCTACACATCGAGGTGAAACTTCTTTCCTATTAGTAAACGGTAATCACAACGTAGCTCAATTTTTTTCGTAATTTTCCCAAATTACGATGACAAGTGTAGTGTTTAAAACTGCATCTACGCACTGCACCGAAAGAAATGTTTTTAGTATTTTTTCTCACGTGATCACCTGCATCATTTTTATGCTGTACTACTATAGTACCCTAGGCTAGTCATAGTGTAAAGTAACTTAGACTACTCCAGTAACTCTATGGTTACCCTAAGAGCAAGTACTACCTCTGTCCTGGTTTACTCTTCCAATTTTGTAGTATCAAAATTTGACCATAGATTTAACTGACAAAAAGTTAATGCATGTCACTAAGAACTATATCGTTGGATTCGTATTTGAACATAATTTCAAATGGTGTAATTTTTAGTGACATGCATTGGCATTTTCTTAGGTAAATCTATGGTCAATATTTTATATAAATACGAGGTATTATTCCCTCCGTCCCAAAATTCTTGTCTTACATTTGTTTAGATACGGATGTATCTAACACTAAAATGTAACTAGATACATCCGTATTTAGACAAATTTAAGACAAGAATTTTGGGACGGAGGGAGTACAAAAGTGGGCTATGTAGGCCAAAACATGTGCCAAATTCACTTGTGATGCATTCGGCATCGATGCCCCTCCACTGTTCACCTGGTGCCCCAATCTGGAGCACCTACTTTGCTCCGGTGCCAAATTAACTCACGCAATGAAAAAAACACCGCGTGGGAGAGAGAGAGGACTAAGGCAATAAAAAAACACTTGTTTGGGAGAGTGAGAGGCTGGTGTAGTTGGTTTGATTGATTTGTTTATACATGTGGGTCTGTGTGCACAGCGGTGCCAACTCTCTCACATCGTGAGAGTGGTGCCAAAATCTTTTGATTTGACATCGATGCGTATTATGTGGCGTACTTTTGCGAAATATGGCATCGGCCACATAGTGGAAGGCAACAAATGCCCAAGCTCTTCAGTGCTCCTAGTTAAATGAGAGGAAACAGAAACAAAGAGAGAGAGAGAGAGGGAGAGAGAGAGAGAGAGTGAAAAAATATCACTAGCCAGCCAACCCTATCGTATGAGCGAATGATATTGGTACCTCTTGATGACACAACAATCGTATGTAGCCAGTTGCTCTAATATGTTCTCTTCTTTTGCAGATAAAAAAAGACCCGAAAGTGAAAAATGTGCTGCACTATAACTATCTCATCGAATGCCTTGATCTCCATCTTACAAAAATTAATTTGATCGACTACCGAGGCAGCACATCTGAGATTAAATTGGCCAGGTTCTTTGTTCTGGAGGCAAGTGTGCTCAAGGTAATGAGGTTTGGCGTTCTCTGGCACAACAATGAATGGCGTGCTGATCACCGCAAGCGTCTAAGCCTAAATGACAAAGTCTCCGCAGAAGCTGAATTTGTTTTTGAAACATCAAGTGGCCAGAGACTCGAAAACTTATTTGCCCATTAGTGACTTGTCAGGGCAGTGGATTTTAGTTTGTACGATAGCGCTGCATCCACCTAAAGTAACGAAAGTTCTTACGTGAACTTCCTAGTAATTCCCTCTTCCTAGGTGCAACATTACTCCTAACATTTGTCATATCAGTTTGAAACTTGTAATATCTCCGTGTCCTATTCCTGCGTTTTCAAAATCCTGCGAATCAAATAGGTCCTGAGTTGGTGATGATGTTGTGCCTCCCATCTTTCACCAGTAGCCGTCGGATCTAGATCTGACGCATACAAACCAAGCTTCTCCATTTTTGCAAAAAGATGCCCGCACTTGTTCCCTATTTACAAACAACTCCTTGTCTCTCACAATCAGCCTTATCTCCTCCCCACCACATCTAGAAGGCCGTGGAAAAATCTGGCGTGATGGCCGCTGCCGCAGCAGTCCACCCCCAATCTTGGTGTTCCGTGCAATGCACGGGCATCTACGCACGAGAAATTATGTCGAATAGGGCTAGTTGTAAGCAGGCTAGCTCTACAGCCATGATGATAGTGACTGCAGACGGTGAGGCTGACTATGGTATGCCGAACACGGCGCCTATACTCAGGTGTCATCTCCGGCGCATGGTCTTGTCACTTCACTATGAGGAGCAGCATGTAATAATTTGACCAACGGGTAGTACAGTGCTAGTACTCCTAGGAGTACTACATTGG
Source organism: Triticum aestivum (assembly GCF_018294505.1). Taxonomy (NCBI): domain Eukaryota; kingdom Viridiplantae; phylum Streptophyta; class Magnoliopsida; order Poales; family Poaceae; genus Triticum; species Triticum aestivum. The sequence goes on from NC_057801.1 coordinate 723,918,308, forward strand.
TAGTACTACTACTAGTACTAGTAGCACCACCATCTGGATTTAGGAGTACTACCACGTCCATCTGGATTTTAGTATTTGACTAGCAATATCTAGTAATGCATGTCACAAAAAATGTACTACTCCCTCTGTAAATAAATACATGGTGTTTTATTCCTATCGGCGAGAGAACTTAATGTTTTCTTGCTAACTAGAGTCTTAATAGGATTACATGCAATGAACTAAACACTGCATGGCATGTTTGGTAGTCTCAAGTCATTGAAAGCATGCACGGCCCACATGTCTCATTGGTTGATATGTCATGAAATAAGAAACAAGGAGGGAGTTAATGCCCCGTGCCTAAGTGTTTTGGGATTATTTGGTTTTCGTAATGTGACTTACACAACATTTTTGTTTACATGCATTAACATTTTATTAGTTAAATCAAAGGTCAAAACTTGGCGCAAAATGCAAAGGGGACCAATAAACCAGTAAACATCAAACTTCTCTCGTTTGGCCCCAACTAGAGGTCCGGTGAGATGACTATACTGCACCGGCACGGAGGGGGGTGCAACTTCATTGACTTACAGCAACTGCCTTTGGGTGAATGACACATGGGCCTAGGGGGTGGCTGGCCCACCTATCATACAGCCAAAGGCAGGTGCAGTAGAGGGCCGAGGAGTAGTATGAAATCCTACGCACCTACGCACGCTAACCAAGGGCAAGAGTGATCACTCAAATCGCAAGATCAGTTGACTAGTAGAAGCTAAGCTAGACCCATGGAGGCGATGAGCGCGAGCATCAGCCGGCTGTGCCAGATGGTCCACGACGCCGGCCTGCGGCCCGGCAACGAGGAACGTCTCCAGGTAGTATTGCTTGAGGCCGGCAGGGCGAGGGGCCGTTTGGATGACAGCTTCGTCTCCTTGTTCGATGAGGTCCTCGTCGGTTTCCTCGACAAGTTCACCGTCGTCAAGAAGCTCGCGGACGACTTTGATGTAAGCCTTCAGCCGACGTGCCCTGGCTCTGCGATGCCCGCCACCCTCAACGGCCACTATGGTGACAACCTCTTCGACGCACTGGTGGCCCTGCGACTGCCCGCCGTCGCGCCGGAGAATATCCACCTTGAGGTCGCGCTCGCCACGCAGCGCCTGGTGCAGCAAGACACCATGGACATAATCACCCATGTCTACGCGCATGCAAGAGGAGGACAATAGGATGCTGGCCATCTTGGACCGCAAGGCAACCTTGGACGCACTATTCAGAAGCACGTTGAGCTCGCCGCCAATGCCGCTTCTCCTCACACATCGGTTGGTGACCCGGCGCACTAGGGCGTGAGGATGTCGTTGATGGATCCGTATGTATTTTTATCTTTCCGTCAAATCCATGTAGTAGTATATGATACTACAGTAATTATCTTACCTTTCGCATCAACTTCATAATTTTCGTACGTACACCATGCATGAACGGCGCCGGAACCAAACTTCTCATTACTCTAGGCAAAATCATTATTTTCTATCTATTGATCGCGCCATGGAGCAGAACCAAATTTTACAAGTTACGAGTTCAAAAGGAAAAGCCTGCCGTGTTCGCGTCGCACCCCCACACGGTTGGTCCGACATGCCGCTCAAGGGGGAATGCGTGCGGTGTTGCATTTTCACTTACAAGTGGGACCGTAGTTGAGCAAACCGACTATCGGCAAACCCCCACCCCGCCCACCGCGCGATGGCTGAGAAAACAGGAGGGAGAAGAGATGGCTGTAGCACGGACTCCAAGAAAATTGGTGTTAGATGGGACTCGTGTGGGTGGCGTGTGCCGTAGTGCTAGACGTGAATGCTAGTTATGGCCCATGCCACCCCACTATATCGAGCCTATATCGAGGTACAGTACGTAGAACAAATTTCCTGCAGTCCGTGCTCAACACTCCTCTATCTCTCTTCTCAGCCAGCCAGTGGACGCGTGGAGACCATCGTCTGTTTGCTCACATGCGGTCCCACATGTCAGTGAAAACGCAAGCGGACCCACTGAACCTGCACATCTTTCACCTCGACGTGCTGGTGATGAAAAACAAATCCAAGAAAGATCTTCGGTGGCCGCTTTTGAAGTTACTCAAGAGTAGTAAGATTCTATTTATAGTTTAACTCAAGATGCACATCTCGTGGCTTCAACTTATCAACTACCACTCTATTTTCTTTCATGACACGACCTGGATGCTGGATGTCCCACGTGTCGGCAAAAGGGGGAAGAACCCGACCAAATCTTCGGTTGTGCTCTCGGATTAGACTAGTTGTGCTAACTTAAATTTTTTATTGTGTACTCCCTCCGTTCCAAAATACTTGACTTCCATTTATCCAAAAATGGATGTGCCTATATACTAAAACATGTCTAGATACATATATATTTTGACAAATAGAAGGCATGTATTGTGCAACGGAGGGAGTAGAATGGATGCAAGTTTTTGTATTGGGAAGAAGAGTACATCCATATATAGATAGAGGCAATTTATTAGATGCTCTATCACTTTTAGCTAGCACAGAGGCTATAGATGAGATTGATGCACTTGTTGATACTCCTACTTGGTATGCGTGTTGCTGCTTAGACGCAGAGAAAAACAGACCGGAGGGAGTACTAGAATAGAGGCTAGACATGAGACTAGATGCAAGGAAGCAACGTCTACTTCTTTACACTCGAAGAAGAAAGAAGCACGCAAGATCGAGCCTCCGCAGATCAACAATGAATGCATCAAGAAGGCACTAATCCAACTTACAGGAGTAGTAAAATGTATTCTTGTGGTTCTTGTTTTCTTTGGTCTTTCTTTTCTAGTCAAAATTATCGTTGGAGTTCGTGCAAAACGGAGGTCCGTTTGGGGTCGTGTGTTGCAGTCGGCCTTACAAGTGGGACCGCAGTTAAGGAAACCGACTATCGGCAAACCCCCACCTCGCTCGCCGCGCGATGGCTGAGTTAGAGAAACGATGAGGTTGAAGAGATTGCTCTAGCAGGGACTCCAAGAAATATGATGTCAGATGGAAGTCATGTTGGTGGCGTGTGCCGTACTCCTGGACGTGAATGCTTGTTCTGGCCCATGCCACCCTACTACTACTACCACTTAGTACTATATAGTACTACTAGTATCGAGGATTCTAGGTGCTGGTTACGTAGTACAGTATGGCTACAGTAAAAACACCCGCACGACGCGCAAAGCATGTGAAGCTAGTACAAATAGTGTACTACTATTGTTGATTGGCCCCATCCGATAACCTGTTGCAATGCAGGTACAATTATGTATTTGGAAAATATATTTTTTGCCTCGTCGCACCACTCACTCACAGAAGCAACTCAAAAGCCATTCATAAATTTAGTAAGTTTATCATAGGCATATCATTTTATTACATACAACAGGTCATCAACCCACATCGACAACGAGGATACATTATAAATACTAAAGTTTTCACCACACAACAAATAACAAGCAATGAAATGAACTTCAACTCAACCATTCCTCGGTGTTGGAAATGCTTGCTTTGAACCACAAGTGATTCTCTGGGATGGGCCATCCATTGTCGATCTGGAGACCAACGCAGGACTGATCATCCAGGCTGAAGCGGCCTACTATATCAGTACCAGGGTAGGGAACCACCCAAATGTCCGAGGTATAGACACAATTGCTTCTCATAAATGGTAGTAACATTGTGTCAACAGCAGTTGGATCGCCTTTCACCATCATTGGATAGTTTTGTCCAAGGAAGAGCGAGTTTTCTCCAAGACTATCAATTATGTACCAGGGAGAAGGAGTTGGTGCTAGCACACTAGTATCCATCCCGAATACCATGCAATGGGTGTTGGAATAGGTCCGAAGAGTGCGACCATGGGAGACTACACCTGCTTCCTTAGCAGTAACATCATCAGTGGGCTGTATACACACGAGAAGAGGTGACCCATCGGAATTAGTTGCCAGGCGCCAAATAGTATATGGGTGCTGCTCGTCCTCATGCTCGTGATCATCACCATCATCATCTCCCCCTTGATTATAAAAATCTTCAAGTATAGGTGGTGGAATGTTCACAGGACCTTGGAAACACAAGAAGAAGGTTAATTAGTAAGGCTGGCCATAGTGGGGGTAACATACTACCTCTGTCCTGGTTTATAGGTCCCTTTTATAGTTTGTGCCAAATTTTGACTAAAGATTTAACTAACAAAATGTTAGTGCATGTCAAGAAAAATTATCTCATTGGATTCGTATTTGAACATAGTTTTGAAAAATATAATGTTTGGTGACTTGCGTGAACATTTTCTTAGTCTAATCTATGGTCAAAATTTGGCACAAAATACAATGGAGACCAGTAAACCCGGACAGAGGTAGTAAGTAGTATCATGCACTTGGGACTCGCAAACATGCTTATGTGGCAGGCAATTAAGGAAGAGAGAGATGGTTATAGTAACATAGGTAGATACCGTAACATAATAAATGTGATGCTACTATGTGTCATGCATGGCAATAAATGAGACCACCTATGATACTAATCTAAGATACTATGCACTATAGAGGTAGTAACATAAACTAGTAACATATGCATGTTACTAGTCTAAGTTACTCCCCACTATGACCAGCCTTGCTAACCCGCATGCATGTGGATGAAACAATTATAATTACGGTGGGAGACAAACGTACCGAAACAACGAGGATGCCATGCAAAAACAGTGCCACGAGTGGTGGCAGCAAACACAAGGCCCTCGTATTGAATTGCATCACAGTACTCATCCGTGTACAGAAACTGATTTTTGAGAAATATCCATCCAGTCAAACCACTGATGACAGCAACAAGCTTGTCGAAGATAGCAACAACTTCATAGTTGTTGTAATTCCAAGAGCGGTTGGGGACTCGAGAAATTGCTATCTTCTGTAGAAGACAATCACCATGATTGTATTTGAACGTGCGTACAATACCGGCGTGCTCAACCTCTGGGCAGTCTGCTGAGATTTTTGGAAGTGGAACCCGGTCACGAGTGTACACATTCACAAGTTCCCACTCGCAGTTCGACCCAATGTAAACAACCCAATCTCCATTTGCGCCTGCCCAAGCCTTGCCCTCAAGCGATGGCATCTTAACATCATACGTATCATTATCAAGCGGCATCAACTTGCACAGGGCGAGGCCTCGGCGTGACGGCGCCAGTCATCAGGGTCACGGCGAAGAAGGTAGGGAGATCAAACCACTCCTTGACTCTTGGGTTCCTTGTAATGATGTTATTAGTTGAGTCGAGAATGGGCTTGAACGAACCTGCCATGCTAGCCGAGGTGATGACGTCGCACCGATCAATGAGTTCCTCCACCACATCATCTTTCAGATCGGGGCAAGAATAACGGGGTCGTTTCCATCCTGTTCCCTCCATGGAGAAGACGATCGAACAATGGCAGAAGAAAGGGTGAAGGGCTGAAGGAAAATGGAGGAGGGAGAGGAAGAGCGTGCGACAGCAGTTCCCAATCGATAGGAAATGCGAAGAGTTGGTGGACGGTTGCCAGTTTGCCACGGTTCACGAAGGGGCGCCTCGGCCTACACGTCGGTTCGGAAATACTCCTACTGCTCGCTGTCGTCTCACTGATATGTGGAACGGGACCACATGTCAACGAGACATGGTGTGTAACTTCTCGTGCAAAATGCGATCTGGCCGCGTTGGCCCGAGGTGCCGCATTAGTTATCGGCCTTTATTTTTTTAATGGCGCGTCGTTCAGTTTTGAAGCACGACTAACTGGTACTATACGTAGAGAAAATATAAACTACTCTACCACTACTCCACCTCCAATACTAGTAGTATAAAGAAGATATATAGGCTGGAGCTTCAGCGCTTTCTTGCCAAGGGCTGCCTACTTGCTTCTCACACTACCACCCTCTCTCCAGATCTAAAAAGACGGGCCCTCTCTCCCTCCTCACCGGTGGTCACAGATCCGCCGGGGAAGAAAAGGACGTGCAGCGGTGACGCACTCGTCGTCGACGAGCGAGGTCACGCACTGACGACAAGGCCGTCCTCTCAGGCCTAGCGCCTGCGCGGGATCGCTGCTGTAGTGTGTGCGGAGGACGACGACCACGAGCGAAGCCACTTCCCGCCGACCCTCAAGTATGCTACCTCTTTTCGAACCATACCCTTGTTCTATTGCCCCATCTGGCACGTCGTTGCATGTGGATCTTTTTCCACTCCACCATCTTCCCAATTTGCTATCCTCTGCTCTGCTGGCCACGCAGACGAAAACCATAATTTGCACTATTAAAGGAAATCCTACTTCATGCAGACTAATGCATGTCTGGGTTGAATAAGGAAAGGAAGGAAGACTGTACTGTCCAAGAGAGTAGGCATCGAACCCGCATCTAGGTTGAAAAGGGGAAAATCAGTAGCTAAGGAACAAGTCTCGTGTCTCTTGGTTGAAGAAGGGTAGAAAGGCATGACAACGCAATAGAGAATGAACATGTCGATCAGTTTGTTGTCCTCACATAGGAAAAAGGTGGCTAAAGAGAACAAAGTTGGGACGTAATCCACATATGCTGCCTGGATATTTGTTGCTCTGGGCAACCATACCTCCCTCACCACTCTGCGTCCATGGAGGTACATCATATTTGTCTCTAATGCCTATCTACTACATACCCGACATCATGATGTAATGTTAAGTCATTTCCTTTTGTACAATGTAACTAAATTGTCAAGGCGGTGATGGCATTTTATTTTAGTAGAACTGCACAAAATTTGCTTAAAAGAAGAGGAAAGGTCAGGAATGGCTTAGTTTTTCAGAAAAAAACTATGTATGCCTTCCTGACATCAGCTGCTGTTGCTTTATTTATTCCTTCAAACAGGTGGTTAGAAACAGTCTTGCTACCTTTTCCCATTAAGAAATTAGAATGCTTATATTTGTAAGTATATGCTTCAACTAGTGCCACTTTTATAGTAATCACACTTTCAATATCTATGCAAATAGGGATGCTCGATTTTAGTGGAGCTGCACAAAAAGTCCAACTAGTTCAACATTAGGAGCATGTTTTTTTCCAAACCTATATCCAATTGGTGGCACTATGAGTTGTTCATTACGAAGGTACATGGTTTGCTACTATCTTGCTACTCTTTTTGTACTGTCATTAGATAGTAATACTAGTGGTTTGCATGTGAATTTATTGGCAGGGTGGACCTACATTGGAGGTGCAGGACAGGATTCAATGATTGGATGCTCAATTTCGGTTGTATCGATTTCACCTCTTCCATCACTGCGAACATGGTGTGGTATATGTTTACTAGTTGCTTGATATTTGTGTAGACAGAGATGTCTGCCCGTTGCTATTTGGGAAACAAACAAAGTGTGCGCAATTTTGGTTGAACTGCACAAGAGAATAATATAGTCACTGCTTGCAGTGCGATTTGAAAATAGACACATAGATTGGATAGTTACTTCATGGACTGTAGAAAAGTAGTACTGTACTATTTACTGGCCAACAATTGGTGCTTCATTGCTTTGGTCTGATTATACAATGGGCATCATTTTCCCTAAGTTAAAGTTTGTATTCCAAAAATAGTCTCGCGGTGTGATCGAGAGAAGACCAAATCATATTGCAGTGGATGTTCCTCCATCATGTGTGGTTCATTATCATGGTTCCAGCTGTTGGTGAAACCACTTACGTTTGCAAGAGGAATTGTAGACTTCACAAACAAATTTGTCTTTCATTCTATACTGAATGTTGGCCAAGAGAAGCATCCATGTTAGTAGGAAGAACAGATATTTTTTCTACATCTTTGCTTTTGGAGCTACATATTTGTATATGATCTGTGAATCATTGAGATGCATTAACATGTTGATCTTATGTATGGGAATCGTACTAGTTAGTTTTAGTTGCGACGCAAGATCCAAACTGGCTGATCTTTGCTTTTGGAGCTACATATTTGTATATGATCTGTGAATCATTGAGATGCATTAACAATTACTTATTTCTGTTCACTCAGTGTTTACAAGTTACTAATCGGTCACTAGCTAGCCTACTAATGTGCTCCTGGCAGTTTTATTTGCGACGCAAGATCCGAAGTGGCAGTTTTTTGAATAAAAATGCCTACCTCTGAAGAAACTGACAAGCTACACTATCCTACCTACTCGATCCTACACGAATAAATAGTGGATCACGCACGTACTACCATGCTTCATGCTAGTGCGACTTCTTCATGTCATGATGATGCAGAGCATCCTTCGGTCATCCCCATGGACCTTCCATCGTCTCACCAGGCACCAAGAGGACCCATGACTAGAGCACGAGCCAGAGCTCTCGAGACCGAGGTGACTTCTCTCCTTTGTGATATCTCCTTTCCGGTTTGCAGGGCTCAATTCAAGAAACGACCTACTCAATTCTACACGAATAAATAGTGGATCACGCACGTACTAGTACCTCATTTCCGGTTTGCAGGGCTTAATTCAAACCTCTCACCAACCAAGGTACTCCCTCCGTCCGGGTTTATTAGTCCTGTGAGCAAAGCAACAAGACCAAGGCATGGCAATAATTAACGGCATGCAGAAGTTTAAGCCTAATTAATTCCAGCGATTTAAGTGACTGCATGCGTGCCCTCGGCTGCGACTCGTTGCATGCTACTCCGCGTACTGGCTGCGAGCAATTCTGAGTGCCTACATGCAGCCGGCCGTAATTAAGGCAGCTAACTGATGCAAAAAAAGATGAGCTTTAATTGTTGCGGGCTTTTTAAATTCATGGAATCATTATTGACAAGGAGGGAGATGATTCGAGTGCACTCGTTTGACCGCCATGCCGGCGTGCGACCCAGACGGGACGGGATGGCACAGTCATAATTTCAGTTTCTCTAGTTTTCGACGGCAAGTTGGCACGCTAAGCCATTATGCATTGAATTCCGATGACCGTCGCGCTACCTTCCGCCTATAAGTATTGTTTCTCGGCCTTCTCCGGTGGCACCATGACCCAACTCGCCATAGCCTCATAAGCCCCCACCGGCCCGACGTCGCTCGCCACGTCCGCCATGCACCCGCCCGTCCGCGGTAGGCGACGCCGGAGGCGGTCACCACCGGAACTAGTGTTCGGTTTTTCACCGGAAGGCAGATGGAGGGAGGAGGCATTCTATCTGTCTTTTGATGGCAATGCGGAGATCGAGGAGTTGTTGGAGCACAACTGCCTGGCGGAGGAGAAGTAGTTGTTGGAGCGCAACCGCCTGGCGGAGGAGCTGTGTATCGCTGATTTGCGCCGCCATCGGGACATGGAGCAATAGCGCACCGACGCTCTGAGTCGCGAGCAGAGCGCCCGCAACTAGGCCGACTACATGGAGGCCAGCGCCCGGAAAATAGCCCTGGAGGCTGTCGGGCACGCACGCGTTCGTGATGCCAATTTTTACTACCAGCTTGTCAAGTGGGTTTCCCGCTTGGAAGCCGAAGCTTCGGTGGACCACGCCGACATGGAAAGGGCCAACGCGCGTGAGCAACGCGCCCTATCGCACCTCTTGGAAGTCCGAGGCGAGGCGCAGGACGCCGGTGCCGGCGTTTAGCGTGTACCACAGATGGCGGCCGGCATCGTCTAGTTAGCTAAGAGTAAGTTAGTACTTGTACGCTACTAGAGCATTAGTGGCAGTAGATAGTTAACTTGGCTATGATGGTGGTCAACGTGGAAGTTCAGTACTCTATATGTGGATCAGACCTGTTACTTTGCTCAGAATGTTGAACTTTCTGTTTGAACGTATGGAATGGGCTGTTATTTTTTAAATGGGTTGTATTTGTCCTCCACGGGTTTAGAGGCTGACTTGTGGGCCTATCAAGTTGATGCGTACACAACCAGGAGATGATTGTACGTGGAGAGGATGACAACAGGGACCCGCCAAGGTCATGGCAGTATGCAAGAAAGTGCCTCCTTATTTCAAGCCAATAAAAAATGGCTCTTCCTAGTGGACTTATGACATCTGGGTCCCATGCCATTGTCAACGTAGTCAATAAATGAGAGAATTGCGCCACGAGCGGCTGACACCAGGGACCCAGCAACTCGCCCAGTTATTTTTGTTTTGGGTTAATTTGATAAATGCCACTCCAAATCGGGTGTTTCCGAGAAATGCCACTGCAATTTCCAAACTTTGAAAAATGCCATTTCATGCCATTTCTAGTGGCATTTTTCAAAGTCTAGAGTGGCGTTTTTCAATGTTTGCAAACTGCAGTGGCGTTTTTCAAAGTTTGCAAAAATTGCAGTGGCATTTTTCAAAGTTTGGAAATTGCACTGGCATTTTTACGAATCGCCATAATTGGAGTGGCATTTATCTATTTTTTTTTGAGATGGGAGCAGGGTGTCAACTGGGCTGTGCGGGACACTCTGGCCTGTCTAGACAGCCTTTTCTTTTTATGTTTACCACAGACCAGCCCAGTAGTTTTTTTTCTTTCTGAAAATGGCTAGCACAGTTTTTTTGTGATTTGTCAAGTAAGTCGCTTTATCAGGCCTGTTGGGTTGTAAATCTTTCAAGACGAGGAGAGCTTCATTCGGCTGGCCAAGAAAATGGCCTATCAGTAATGAGAAATGGGTTGTACATTTTTAAAACACATCAACCGGCAATTAGTTTCAAATATCTTTTTTTCATTTCGAGATTTTAAATTGCATTGATTTTTATGCATGGACAATTTATTGGATTTTATATTGATATACATTTATTTTTAAAAGTCTGAATGTGACTCGATATTTCGGGATTAAAAACAGTTCATACCGTGCCGACATATGCAAAATTTCGTATAATTTTTTAACCATGGCCACAATATGGGTTGTAATGCTAAGAAAAATAATATGGGCACCAAAAAAACCCGTAAGAATTAGCAGAAGGGCTGTAAATTATTTGAAATAATGGCACATGGCATGTATGCTGTTTTCCACTGATTTGAGGCTTTCCTAAAAAAAAGGTTGACGCACAAGCAGTGACTGTTGGATGTCCATCCAACGGCCGTCGTGCTTCTTCAATCTCTGCTCTTCCTGCTCCAGTCGCTCAAACAAGCGCCGGCGGGACTGCCTGCTCCCTCCTCCCCGCGGCCGGCTGTGATGCCATGCAGGCCTTACTGCCCCACCGTACTCCCATCGCTGGCCTAGCCATCCCTCTACTCACCCACACCTGATGTTATTCTCTGGCGACGGCAGACGAACCAGTAAACCCTCGTACAGTCGTACTCCCCTCCGTGTGGGAAACAACTGTCGAGTCTTCCCTGGCTCCGTGTCGTTCCCATCCTAGGCCTCGCCGTTGTCCACTGCCCTGGTGCTCTAGGCGTGGCGTGGTCAACATGGTCAACAACCGACATGCATCTGAAGTGGACTGTACGTAGAGAGGCTGACATCTGGGTCCACGGCCGCACGCAAGGAAATGCCTCCTTATTACGCGTAAAATAATGATTCCTCCACCTGACATCTGGGACCCACCGAAAGGGCCTCTGTATTTCGTGAAAAAAACATTACCGCCGCTGACAGCTCGGACCTACCAGCTATATCTTCGCACGCAAGGAAGTGCCTCCTTATTACGCACAAAAAAATGAATACTCCCCCTGCTAGCTGGGACCTAGTATAGTGGGCCTACTAAGTTGACAGGGACGGAGGGCTTTGTCAACTTAGTCAATATGCACGATTCTAGCTCGACTGACCGTACGATGTCCATCCAACGACCGTAGTGCTTCTTCAACCTTCTGTCTTCTTGCTCCATCCGCCCAAAGCAGTGCCGGTCGTGCCGCCTGCTCCTGCCTCCCGTGGCCGACTGTGCTGCCACGGAGGCCTCATCGCCCTCATACTACTCCCACGGATGGCCAGGCCATCCCTCCACTCCACTCACCCACACCCCATGTTATTCTGCGACGACGGCAGCGCAGCTGAACCAGTGAACCCTCGTACTCCTCTCCGTGTGGGCATCCACTACGCGTCTTCCGCGGCTCCGCGTCGTCCCCTTCCTCGTCCACCGCCATGGTGCACTCGGCGTGGCGTGGTCAATGTGGTCAACGATCGAATTCCATCAGAAGAATACTGTACGTGGAGAGGCTGGCAGCTGGGTCCACGGCAGCCGCAAGGAAGTGCCTCCTTATTACACGAAAATAATTATTCCTCCACCTGACAGCAGGGACCCACCGGACTGGCCACCAGTATTTTGCGAAAAAAAACGTTTCCCCCCTGACTGCTAGGACCCACCGGACGGGCCACCGTATTTAGCGGAAAAAACATTTCCCCCTGACTGCTGGGACCCACCGGACGGACCATCGTATTTCACGAAAAAAACGTTCCCCCCGCTGTCAGCTCGGACCCACCGGAAGTGCCTCCTTATTATGCACAAAAAAACGAATACTCCCCCTGCTAGCTGGGACCCACTATGGTGGGAGGCTGACTTGTGGGCCTACTAAGTTGACTGGGACGAGGGCCTTTGTCAACTTTTGTCAATATGAATGATTCTAGCTCCAGTGACCATACGATGTCCATCCAACGGCCGTAGTGCTTCTTCAACCTCTAGTCTTCTTGCTCCAGCCGCCCAAAGCAGCGCCGGTCGTGCCGCATGCTCCTACCTCCCGTGGCCGGCTGTGATGCCGCGGAGGCCTCACCGCCTCCTACTACTCCGGCCAGGCCATCCCTCTACTCACCCACACCCCTGTTATTCTGCGGCGACAGCAGCCTCACACTGCAGCCGGACCAGTGGACCCTCGTACTCCTCTCCACATGGGCATCCACTACCGCGTCTTCCCCGGCTCCGCGTCATCCCCTTCCTAGGCCTCGCCGTTGTCCACCGCCCTGGTGCTCTCGGCGCAGCATGGTCAACATGGTCAAGGAACGACTTCCATCAGACATGGATTGTACGTGGAGAGGCTGACAGTTGGGTCCACGGCCGCAGCAAGGAAGTGCCTCCTTATTACGCGGAAAATAATGATACCTCCACCTGACAGCAGGGACCCACCGGACAGGACACTGTATTTCGCGAAAAAATGTTTCCCCCTGACTGTTGGGACCCACCAACTACATCTTCGCATGAAAGGAAGTGCGTCCGGAAAATAAACGATTCGCCCCCCTGACTGTTGGGACCCACCAGCTACATCTTCACATGCAAGGAAGTGCCTGACAGTCGGGACCCACCTGGTCCAAGCGCACGTAGCATTGTCATTCTGGTCGCGAACGTGTATGTAAATACTGGTGGATGTAGAGGCGCGTACGTGTCGTAGTAGAGGCGTGCACATGTCGTACTAGAGGCGCGTACGTGTCGTAGTAGAGGCATGCATGTAGCATGTACACGTACGTACAACGACCAGTGTGCAAGAAAGAAAATACGGCCACGTATGTGTACATACGGGCGGGGTCTCGAACACCTACTCGCGCATACGTACGGCCAGGGCTCGTGTACATGGCTGGGTCGGAACGGAGAAACAGCATCGTCGTCGTGTTCATGGGGAGCCAACCGGCTGGGTCGGAACGGAATGCGTCGTCGTGTTCATCGAGAGGGCTTGGACGAAACAGGCGATGGAAACGAGGCCTAGCGTACCGCAGAATGGAGGAAACGGCCTTGTGTTCGACCAGCCACATTCGAAACAGGATCCTGCTCATTGGGAGGGGTCTGGCGTACCACAAAACGGAGGAAACGGACTTCCTACGGTCGAAATGGGGGTCCTGTTGATCGGGAGGGGTGTGGTGTACCGCAAAACGGACGAAACGGACTTGTGTTGGAGCGCTACAGTTGAAACGGGCATCCTGTTCATCGGGAGAGGTGTGGCGTACCGCAAAACGGGACTCCACGGGATACTGTTCATCTCCATCGTCGACCTCCTCCAGCCTCCACGGGCTACTGTCGACCTCCTCCAGCCTCCACGGGCTCCTGTTCATCCAGCCTCCACGTGCTCCTCTTCATCCAGCCTCCACCGCGCACTACTCCACGGGCTACTGTTCAACCACCCCTCCACGGGCACCCCTCCACCGTCTATTGTTCATCCAGCCCTCCACGGGGTCGTCCTGTTCATCCAGCCCCAACCGGCTCGATCGATCGGGGTCCTGTTCATTGATACGTCTCCAACGTATCTATAATTTTTGATTGTTCCATGCTATTATATTACCCCTTTTGGATGTTTATGGGCTTTATTTTACACATTTATATCATTTTTGGGACTAACCTACTAACCGGAGGCCCAGCCCATATTGTTGTTTTTTGCCTATTTCAGTATTTCGAAGAAAAGGAATATCAAACGGAGTCCAAACGGAATAAAACCTTCGGGAGCGTGATTTTTGGATCGAACGTGATCCAGAGAGCTTGGAGTGCAAGTTAAGAAGCTACCGAGGAAGCCACGAGATAGGAGCCCCCCCCCTATAGGCTCCGCCCCTTGTCTCGTGGGCCCCTCGGGCGTCCACCGACGTACTTCTTCCTCCTATATATACCTACGTACCCCGAAAACATCCAGGAACACCACGAAACATAATTTCCACCGCCGCAACCTTCTGTATCTCCGAGATCTCATCTTGGAGCCTTCGCCGGCACTCTGCCGGAGGGGGAATCAACCACAGAGGGCTTCTACATCAACATCCTTGCCCCTTTGATGAGTTGTGAGTAGTTTACCACAGACCTACGGGTCCATAGTTATTAGCTAGATGGCTTATTCTCTCTTTTTGGATCTCAATACAATGTTCTCCCCCTCTCTTGTGGAGATCTATTCAATGTAAACTCTTTTAGCGGTGTGTTTGTCGAGATCCGATGAATTGTGGGTTTATGATCAAGTTTATCTATGAATAATATTTGAATCTTCTCTGAATTCTTTTATGTATGATTGAGTTATCTTTGCAAGTCTCTTCGAATTATTGGTTTAGTTTGGCCTACTAGATTGATCTTTCTTGCCATGGGAGAAGTGCTTAGCTTTGGGTTCAATCTTGCGGTGTTCTTACCCAGTGACAGAAAGGGTTGCAAGACACGTATTGTATTGTTGCCATCGAGGATAACAAGATGGGGTTTATATCGTATTGCATGAGTTTATCCCTCTACATCATGTCATCTTGCTTAATGCGTTACTCTGTTCTTATGAACTTAATACTCTAGATGCAGGCAGGAGTCGGTCGATGTGTGGAGTAATAGTAGTAGATGCAGGCAGGAGTCGGTCTACTTGTTATGGACGTGATGCCTATATACATGATAATGCCTAGATAATCTCATAACTACGCACTTTTCAATCAATTGCTCGACAGTAATTTGTTCGCCCACCGTAATACTTATGCTATCTTGAGAGAAGCCTCTAGTGAAACCTATGCCCCCCGGATCTATCTCTTATCATATTTGCTTTCAATCTACTTTTATTTGCATCTTTACTTTTTGCATCTATATTATAAAAAACCAAAAATATATTTATCTTATCATACTATCTCTATCAGATCTCACTTTTGCAAGTGGCCGTGAAGGGATTGACAACCCCTTTATTGCGTAGGTTGCGAGTTCTCAGTTTGTTTGTGTAGGTGCGTGGGACTTTTGAGGAGCCTCCTACTGGATTGATACCTTGGTTCTCAAAACTGAGGGAAATACTTACGCTACACTTGTTGCATCACCCTCTCCTCTTCGAGGAAAACCAACGCAAGCTCAAGACGTAGCAATAAGGATTTCTGGCGCCGTTGCCGGGGAGTTCTTCGCTCAAGTCAAGATATACCAAGTATCCATCACAAACCCATCTCCCTCGCATTTACATTATTTGCCATTTGCCTCTCGTTTTCCTCTCCCCCACTTCACCCTTGCCGTTTTATTCGCCCTCTCTTTCCCAATCTCCTCCTCTCTTTTTCGCTCGCTTTCTTCCGCCTTGCTTTTGTTTGTTTCTATGACTGAAATTGGGGAGATTATCATCGATATGGACAATAATGATAACACAGAAAATCCCGAGGCTCCGGCCGATGAACCCCCTATTTTGCATACTAAAAAGTTTCGAATCGGTAGTGGTAACATCATTGGCAAAGGTGTTATTCAAGATTTCTTTACTTGTGCCCGTGCTTTAGCTTCCATGGGTTGTTCTATTCTTCATAGAACTAGTAGTCTTGCGGATGCTATCGCTATGCTTGTAGTTGAACTTGAATGACAATTTATGCATATGCATCCTTGCATACAAAGAATTTTCCTAGAATTCTCTAATATTGAGCATTCTTCTGTTAAGCGTGCTGTTACTATCTTTTTGGCTCATGAGTTTAGATTTATCATAAGAGAGGCCAAAGAATTCTTTGCGCACTATAGGGTGGACGTCGGTCGTCCTCCCATAGAGGCGATCCTCTATGATCAAGAGGAATTTAGAGGTTTTCAATCTTCTGACTATGTCGCTTTTAATGAAAACCTTAGAAAAAAGGTTCCTACCAATGTCTTGATTGATTGCATTAACGAACTTAATAATGTTTTTGCTCTTCGAAACAATGGGCTAGGATACTCTCTTGAGTATAGGCTCACAAGATTTTGCCAAAAGAATGCTTTTAGTGATGAAATAGTTGTGCACTATGAAGGGCCGAAGGAGGAACCCGTTCCTCCTGTGATTGATCTTGGGGACCTTTGTCCCACTAAATTTAGCCCTTTTGATTACTTTTGCTTGCCTCAGAGAAAATTTGCTGCTGAACATAGAGAATATGAGATGAGCTTTCAAGATCTATCTTATTATTATGGCACTCGTTAGATCTATCTTTGCTTTTATGCTTAGCTAGGGGCGTTAAACGATAGCGCTAGTTGGGAGGCAACTCAATTTTCTTTATGTTTTTTTGTTTTTGCTCCTGTTTAGTAATAAATCTTGCATCTACTCTCTGTTTAGATGTGTTTTTATCTTTTAATTAGTGTTTGTGCCAAGTAGAACCTATAGGATAACCTACGATGGTAGTTGATTTGATTCTGCTGAAAAACACAAACTTTGCACTCACGAGAAAAATTCAATAAATCACAGAAACGTGATTTTGCATCGATTCTTTTTGCTGATGATAAATAAACAAATTTCCCAGTACGTACTATTTTGGTAGGATTTTTAGAGTTCCAGAAGTTTGCGTTAGTTACAGATTGCTACAGACTGTTCTGTTTTTGACAAATTCTGTTTTTCGTGTGTTGTTTGCTTATTTTAATGCATCTATGGCTAGTAAATTAGTTTATAAACCATAAGGAAGTTGGAATACAGTAGGTTTAACACCAAAATAAATAAAGAATGAGTTCATTGCAGTACCTTATGTGGTGGTTTTGTTTTCTTTCACTAACGGAGCTTATAAGATTTCCTGTTGAGTTTTGTGTTGTGAAGTTTTCAAGTTTTGGGTAAAGCTTTTATGGACTATGGAATAAGGAGTGGCAAGAGCCTAAGCTTGGGGATTCCCAAGGCACCCCAAGATATTCAAGTATAGCCAAAAGCCTAATCTTGGGGATGCCCCGGGAAGGCATCCCCTCTTTCGTCTTTGTTCATTGGTAACTTTACTTGGAGCTATATTTTTATTCACCACATGATATGTGTTTTGCTTGGAGCGTCGTGTACTATATTAGTCTTTGCTTTTTAGTTTACCACAATCATCCTTGTTGTACACACCTTTTTGGAGAAGCCTATTTTATTAGAATTTGCTAGAATACTCTATGTGCTTCACTTATATCTTTTGAGCTTGATAGTTTTTGCTCTAATACTTCACTTATATCTTTTAGAGCATGGTGGTGGCTTGATTTTATAGAAATTGCTAGTCTCTCATGCTTCACTTATATTATTTTGAGAGTCTTTTAGAACAGCATGGTATTTTCTTTGGTTACAAATTTGGTCCTAGAATGATGAGCATCCAAGTTGGGTATAATAAAAACTATCATAGAAATTGAATTGGATGCTATGATCAATTTGTTGCTTGATAATTGTTTTGAGATATAAAGGTAGTAATGTTAGGGTCATGCTAGTGGATAATTATGAAATTGAGAAATACTTTTGTTGAAGTTGGCAAGTGCCGTAGCATGCACGTATGGTAAAAGTTGTGTGACAAATTTGTTGCATGAGGTGCTCTTTTGAGTGTCTTCCTTATGAGTGGCAGTTGGGGACGAGCGATGGAATTTTTTCCTACCAATCTATCCCTCTTGGGGCATGCGTAGTAGTACTTTGCTTCGAGGGCTAAGTAGACTTTTGCAATAAGTATATGAGTTCTTTATGACTAATGTGAGTCCATGGATATACGCACACTCATCCTTCCACTTTGCTAGCTTTTCTTATTACTGCGCAACTCTCGTCGGTATTAAACCCATTATTTACCTTCCTCAAAACAGCCACCATACCTACCTATTATGGCATTTCCATAGCCATTCCGAGATATATTGCCAAGCAACTTTCCACTGTTTAGTTTATTATGACACGTTTCATCATTGTCATATTCCTCTTTGCATGATCATGTAGTTGACATCGTATTTGTGGCAAAGCCACCTTCATAATCTTCATACATCTTGCTCTTGATTCATTGCATACCTCGGTACACCGCCGGAGGCATTCACATAGAGTCATATCTTGTTCTAGCTTTGAGTTGTAGTTTTTGAGTTGTAAATCCATAAAAGTGTGATGATCTTCATTATTAGAGCATTGTCCTAGTGAGGAAAGGATGATGAAGACTATGATTCCCCCACAAGTCGGGATGAGGCTTCGAACTTTATAAAAATAAAAGAGGCCAAAGAAGCCCACCAAAAAGAAAAAAAAGAAAAAAAGAAAAAAAAAGAAAAAAGGAAGAAGAAAAAAAGAGAAATAAAAAGAGAGAAAAAGAGAGAAGGGACAATTGCTACTATATCTTTTTCCACAGTTGTGCTTCAAAATAGCACCATGATCTTCATGATAGAGAGTCTCATATGTTGTCACTTTCATATACTAGTGGGAATTTTTTCATTATAGAACTTGGCTTGTATATTCCAATGATGGGCTTCCTCAAAGTGCCCTAGGTCTTCGTGAGCAAGCAAGTTGGATGCACACCCACTTAGTTTCTTTTGTTGAGCTTTCATATATTTATAGCTCTAGTGCATCCGTTGCATGGCAATCCCTACTCACTCACATTGATATCTATTGATGGGCATCTCCATAACCCGTTGATACGCCTAGTTGATGTGAGACTATCTTCTCCCACTTTTTGTTCTTACAACCACCACCATTTACCACCATAGTGCTATGTCCATGGCTTGCGCTCATGTATTGCGTAAGAGTTGAAAAAGCTGAAGCGCGTTAAAAAGTATGAACCAATTGCTCGGCTCTTCATCGGGGTTGTACATGATGGGAGTCTTTTGTGTAATGAAAATGAAGCATGGCCTAACTATATGATTTTGTAGGGATAAGCTTTCTTATGCTATGCTATTTTGATAGGACATGATTATTTGTTAGTATGCTTTGAAGCATTATTATTTTTATGTTTTATAAGCTTTTATCTTCAATCATTTGGATCTGAACATTCATGCCACATTAAATAAAATTACATTGAGAATTATGCTAGGTAGCATTCCACATCAAAAATTTCTTTTTTATCATTTACCTACTCGAGGACGAGTAGGAATGAAGCTTGGGGATGCTTGATACGGCTCCAAGGTATCTATGATTTTTGATTGTTCCATGCTATTATATTACCCCTTTTGGATGTTTATGGGCTTTATTTTACACATTTATATCATTTTTGGGACTAACCTACTAACCGGAGGCCCAGCCCATATTGTTGTTTTTTTGCCTATTTCGGTATTTCGAAGAAAAGGAATATCAAACGGAGTCCAAATGGAATGAAACCTTCGGGAGCGTGATTTTTGGAACGAACGTGATCCGGAGAGCTTGGAGTGTAAGTCAAGAAGCTGTCGAGGAAGCCATGAGATAGGAGCCCCCCCCCTGTAGGGCACGCCCCCTGTCTCGTGGGCCCCTCGGGCGTCCACCGACGTACTTCTTGCTCCTATATATACCTATGTACCCCGAAAACATCCAGGAGCACCACGAAACACAATTTCCACCACCGCAACTTTCTGTATCCGCGAGATCTCATCTTGGAGCCTTCGCCGGCACTCTGCCGGAGGGGGACTCGACCATGGAGGGCTTCTACATCAACATCCTTGCCCCTCCGATGAGTTGTGAGTAGTTTACCACAGACCTACGGGTCCATAGTTATTAGCTAGATGGCTTCTTCTCTCTTTTTGGATCTCAATACAATATTCTCCCCCTATCTTGTGGAGATCTATTCGATGTAAACTCTTTTTGCGGTGTGTTTGTCAAGATTCGATGAATTGTGGGTTTATGATCAAGTTTATCTATGAATAATATTTGAATCTTCTCTGAATTCTTTTATGTATGATTGAGTTATCTTTGCAAGTCTCTTTGAATTATCGGTTTGGTTTGGCCTACTAGATTGATCTTTCTTGCCATGGGAGAAGTGCTTAGCTTTGCGTTCAATCTTGCAGTGTTCTTACCCAGTGACAGAAAGGGTTGCAAGACACGTATTGTATTGTTGCCATCGAGGATAACAAGATGGGGTTTATATCATATTGCATGAGTTTATCCCTCTACATCATGTCATCTTGCTTAATGCGTTACTCTGTTCTTATGAACTTAATACTCTAGATGCAGGCAGGAGTCAGTCGATGAGTGGAGTAATAGTAGTAGATGCAGGCAGGAGTCGGTCTACTTGTTATGGACGTGATGCCTATATACATGATCATGCCTAGATAATCTCATAACTATGCGCTTTTCTATCAATTGCTCGACAGTAATTTGTTCACCCACCGTAATACTTATGCTATCTTGAGAGAAGCCTCTAGTGAAACCTATGGCCCCCAGATCTATCTCTTATCATATTTTCTTTCAATCTACTTTTATTTGCATCTTTACTTTTTGCATCTATATTATAAAAAACCAAAAATATATTTATCTTATCATACTATCTCTATCAGATCTCACTTTCGCAAGTGGCCGTGAAGGGATTCACAACCCCTTTATTGCGTTGGTTACGAGTTCTCAGTTTGTTTGTGTAGGTGCGTGGGACTTTTGAGGAGCCTCCTACTGGATTGATACCTTGGTTCTCAAAACCAAGGGAAATACTTACGCTACACTT
>NC_057801.1:723939703-723956810 GCF_018294505.1 Triticum aestivum
CTAACGCTCACTGTTCATCCCAGAGGCAGCATCGATCGGCTTCAGTTAGCAGCAGTAGCAAAGGAATCGCTCGATCGGGTTCAGTTAACAGCCATCGATTGATCGCTCGGGTTCAGTAACGTGTAGCCTGCAGCGCAATCGCTCGGGTTGAGTTAGAGCCCAACGCCTCGCTCGGGTTCAGTTAGAGCCAACGCCTCGCACACACGCGCGTACGTGTACGAGAGAAACGCGCATCGCTCGACCCCCGACCATCCACCGTAACCGGGAACTCCCCGAAATTTTCCTCGCCCTCGCTTCTACCACGGTTTTTTCTGTCATGGAAGACCCAAAGAATGTCATGCAGCTGCTTCTCCGGCCCGCCCAGGACGAAAAGCCCATTTTTTGTCATGATTTTTTGTCATAGAAGTAGGAGCCCACCACATCTATGATGATACCGGGTTTTGTCACAATTATCGTCATAGAAGTGTCATATGTATGACAGGAAAAAAATCCGTTCAGCCCAAAATGTCACGGATGTGTCCTTTTTTGTAGTGAAAGTAGGAGATTGAAGATAGGGGATGCAATGGATAGGATCAACAAATGGCTCACAAATCCATCCACAAACTCCCCTTCACATAGAGGGGAGATAGGACTTTGGGAGAGGTGGTAAGATGCTCAAAATGGTGTTAGGAAAGTGTATGAACACCCCCCCCCCCCCCAAACCGGTGGGAGGAAGGAGCCCTTAAATAGCCAAAACCCAAAACTAGCTATTGTGACTCAACGGGCAGTTCCTGGACACCCTGTGCACATGGGGATTTAGACCCCGTGCCCATGGTACAAGCCCGTGTGCACGGGGCCTCGTGCCCACAAGGGTCAAAAACCCCGTGTCCACGGGGTACCCAGAACAACATGTAGCACCCCACTAAAACAGTGATAACTTTGGCATACAGACTCCAAATTCGATGATCTTGGGTTCGTTTTGAAGCAAGGGAAAAGCCCAAGGTCCTCACATAGAGAACCACCCAAGATCAACAAGAAAGAATGATGCAATTAATGCAAAGGTTTGAGCTCTCTACATGCGACGTGATCAAGCTACTTGCCCGAAAGTCCCTCTTGATAGTACGGCTATCAAACCTATAATCCGGTCTCCCTCCAAGCACCATGAGACCGGCAAAACTAGGAAAACCTAGCTAAGGTATACCTTTGCCTTGCACATTCAACTTGAGCTTGGTGATGACTTTGACGCTTGCCTCAAGTTGGAATCTTTTTCTTGTCCACAATCACTTGGTGAACATACTCGAAATGCTTCCTCATATTGCAATGAGGGAAGCCTTAACTTAAGCCCATCTTCACATGCACATTATCATGATGTGGACCGCAAGCTTCAAAGCATATAACCTTCGGCTTCTCATCTTGCACTTGGACGCCTTGAACCCGATGACCATCACCACTTGATGTCATCGACACATAGGCTACTTGAAATCTCTCTTTTGATGCAAGCCCATGAGAAACACCTAACCCACATAGACATAGAAAGAACATAGCATGGGTTAGGTAGCAAAGCACAATTCACAATTACTTACCATACCACTAGATCACTTGATCCCACGTAGTACAAAGATTGCACTTTGAGAGTTGACCATCTAAATAATCTTTGAGCTTCATCTTGGTCACCCAACATCTTTACTTCAAGTCCCATCTTGGTTTCTTGAAAGCCACAATGAACTCTTAATTTCCCTTCATCGCTTCAAGAAAGAGACCACCAAATACTCTTTCATGACCATATGAAGCTCCACTATGAATATCATATTGGTCATCATTTGCTCTTCTAAAAACTCCGTCATAATCTATTGAGAGGCACAATGAATTCTCCACTCTAGTTGCTTGCTTCAAGAGTTAATCAACCAAAAACCCAACACATGAGCTTACCATGATCTTGTCTTGAAACCATAACTTGAATTCTTCTATTTGTTTATATTCTCAAGCTCTTGATCCTTAAAAGCCCACATATGTCAATCTTTGAGATCCTCTAATGAACTCCACCATGAATATATTTGGTTAGACATTAAAATCAATCTTGATGGCTTCAACATAAATCCCCCAAAGACCAACTTGAAGCCTCACTGAATATGGGATCTCGAGTGCCAAAACCTAGGCCCCGTGTGCACGTGGGTCAGGGACCCCGTGCGCATGGGGTATCCAAAGAGTTGACACTCGACCGTGCGCATGGGGTATCCAGAGAGGAATACCATGAGGACTTCTTCGAATGTTTTGATGGCATTCTTCTCACATAAATCCAACATGCTTCATGCATCACTATGGAACATTTCTTCATTAGGATTCAATGCACTCGATGCTCCATAGGAATTTGTTAATTAATACCAAAGCTTAGAGCAAACATAGATTCATATATATGGACTTTATCCTTGATTCCATCTAATATCCTTGATGCACCATCTATGGACAATTCCTTCACATGTATCTCAATGAAAACATTAGACCATAGAGATTGTCATTAATTACCAAAACCACACTTAGGGGCTACATGCCATTTCAACCGGGTATTCATCGGATCACCGGGAGGGGTTCCAGGAGGCCCCCGGAGGTCTATGGGCCTAATGGGCCAAGGGGAGGCACACACCAGCCCACAAGGGGGCAGGCGCGCCCTCTCCCTGGTCGTCCGCCCTTGAGAAGGAAAGGGTGGAGGGCTATCCCCTCCTGCCTTCCCCTCCTCATGGGAGAAAGGAAAGGGGGGGGCACCGCCCCCTCTTGCCTTCTCCCTGACGCCATACAAGGAGGGGGGCGCTAGAGGGCAGGAGCCCAAGGGGGTCGGTCGGCCATCCTTGGGGCGCCTCCTCGCTGTGTCCCCTCCCCCCACTATATATATATATATATATATATATATATATATATATATATATATATATGAGGGAGGGGGCACCACAAAACCCACAACAACTCTTAGCCGTGTGCGGCACCCCTCTCCACAGTTTAGTCCTCCATCCAGTTTCTCCGCAGTGCTTGATACGTCTTCAACGTATCTGTAATTTTTTATTGTTCCATGCTATTCTATTATCTGTTTTGTATGTTTTATATGCATTAATATGCTCTTTTATATTATTTTTGGGACTAACCTATTAACCTAGAGCCCAGTGCCAGTTCCTGTTTTTTCCCTGTTTTAGAGTTTCATACAAAAGGAATACCAAACGGAGTCCAAATGAAATAAAACTTTCGTGATGATTTTTCTTGGACCAAAAGACAACCAGGAGAATTGGAGATGTAAGTTATAGGAGCCACGAGGCGGCCACAAGTACGGAGGGCGCGCCCAGGGGGTAGGGCGTGCCTCCCACCCTTGTGGGCCCCTTGTGCACCTCCTGGCCTAATTCTTTTGCCTATATATTCCCATATATACCAAACCAACAGAAGCATCCACAGAAACACTTTTCCGCCGCCGCAACCTTTTGTACCCATGGAATCCCATCTAGGGGCCTTTTCCGGCGTCCTGCTGGAGGGGGATTTGACCATGGAGGGCTTCTACATCAACACTATTGCCCTTCCGATGAAGCGTGGGTAGTTTACCACAGACCTACGGGTCCATAGCTAGTAGCTAGATGGCTTCTTCTCTCTCTTTGATTCTCAGTACCATGTTCTCCTCGATGTTCTTGGAGATCTATTCGATGCAATACTTTTTTGCGGTGTGTTTGCCGAGATCCGATGAATTGTGGATTTATGATCAGCTTATCTATGAATATTATTTGAATCTTCTCTGAATTCTTATATGCATGATTTGATATCTTTGCAAGTCTCTTCGAATTATCCGTTTGGTTTGGCCAATTAGATTGGTTCTTCGTGCAATGGGAGAAGTGCTTAGCTTTGGGTTCAATCTTGCGGTGTCCTTTCCCACTGACATTAGGGGCAGCAAGGCACGTATTGTATTGTTTCCATCAAGGATAAAAAGATGGGGTTTTCATCATATTGCTTGAGTTAATTCCTCTACATCATGTCATATTACTTAATGTGTTACTCCATTCTTTATGAACTTTAATACTCTAGATGCATGATGGATAGCGGGCGATGTGTGGAGTAATAGTAGTAGATGCAGGCAGGAGTCGGTCTACTTGACATGGACGTGATGCCTGCATTCATGATCATTGCCTTAGATATCGTCATAACTTTGCGATTTTCTATCAAT
Source organism: Triticum aestivum (assembly GCF_018294505.1). Lineage (NCBI taxonomy): Eukaryota > Viridiplantae > Streptophyta > Magnoliopsida > Poales > Poaceae > Triticum > Triticum aestivum. The sequence continues at coordinate 723,943,875 of NC_057801.1, forward strand.
TTCTCGGCAGTAATTTGTTCACCCACTATATTATTTTCTATCTTGAGAGAAGCCTCTAGTGAAACCTATGGCCCCCAGGTCTATTTTCCATCATATTAGTTTCCGATCTACTATACTTGCAATCTTTACTTTCCAATCTATAAACCAAAAATACCAAAAACATTTACTTCATCGTTTATCTATCTCTATCAGATCCAACTTTTGCAAGTAACCGTGAAGGTATTGAAAACCCCTTTATCGCGTTGGGTGCAAGTTTGTTTGATTGTTTGTGCAGGTATAAAGTGATTTGTGTGTTGTCTCCTACTCGATTGATACCTTGGTTCTCAAACTGAGGGAAATACTTATCTCTACTTTGCTGCATCATCCTTTCCTCTTCAAGGGAAAAACCAACGCAAGCTCAAGAAGTAGCAGGAAGAATTTCGGGCGCTGTTGCCGGGGAATTCTACACCAAGTCAAGACATGCCAAGTACCCATCACAAACTCTCATCTCTTGCATTACATTATTCGCCATTCGCCTCTCGTTTTCCTCTCCCCCACTTCTAAAATGATTTTCGAAAACATTTGCCTTTTCTTTACCCCTCTTTCGCCCATCTTCTTTGCTTGCTTTTTGGTGTGATCGTTTGTTGGTTTGGTTTGTTGCCATCATGTTTGAATCTGGGGAGGTTATCGTTGAAAATCTTGAGGAGAAATTTGAATCTTGTTCTTTGGGTAATGAAACTGCAAATCCTCTCCTAATTACAAAGCAAAAACTTTTCATGTGGGTGACGGTAATATTATTGGAAAAAGTGTTATTCAAGAGTTCTTTGTTTGTACATGATCTATGCCTATTAATAAAAGATCTATTCCTCTCGATACAAATTGTTATGCGGATGCCTTTTTTATGCTTATTGAGAAACTAGAAAGAAAATTTGTGCACCTCCACCCCGCTTTGCAAAAAGTGTTTTACGAACTTCCTAACATTAATCATCCTATAGCTAAAAAGATTGCAACTATCATTCTTATGCGTGAATTTGATTTTATACTACAAGAAGCTAGGGATACTTTTTCTTTCTATAAAAAGGATGTTGAACACCCTCCAATTGAGGATATCCTCCATGACAAAGAAACTATGCGTAGTTTGGAATCTAGGGATTATAAGTCTTATAGTGAAAACCTTAGGAGGAGAGTTCCCTATGCATAAATCTCTCAATCTTTGTACCTTGAGGCCTATGAGGAATTTGATTGGATTACGAGGGATATTCATGTAGGATTCAATAGAGATTGGTTGAATAAAATGATGAAGGAACCCGTTAGAAACGAGATACATGTTCTTTATGATGATATTTATGGTGATGATCCCGATTACGGGTTTATGAATGTCAAAATAACCAATCAAAGTCCTTTTCATGATTTGAGTTCATCTAATAGAAGGGAAATAAAGGAAAGGATAGATTTCTTAAGACGAGTTTTGGAGGATTTGATGAGAAAAGAAATGCATACCAAAGATGACAATACCTAGATCTATTCGTGTTTTATGCCTAGCTAAGGGTGTTAAACAATAGCGCTTCTTAGGAGGCAACGCAATTTTATTTTTGTTCTTTGCTTTTTGTTCCTGTTTTGCTTTGAATAATTCATCTAGCCTCTGGTTAGATGTGGTTTTGTGTTTTAATTAGTGTTTGTGCCAAGTAAGACCTTTGGGATAGCTTACGGTGATAGCTGTTTTGATCCTGCTGAAAAACAGAAACTTTTGCGCCCAGTAAATAATTTCCTGGATTTTATTGAAACATGCTTTTGATCTGATTCTTTTTTCTCTAGATTGGTACACAAATTGCCCAGGTTTTCCTAAATTTTCAGAATTTTTGGAGTTACAGAAGTATTCGAGAGTTACAGATTGCTATAGACTATTCTGTTTTTGACAGATTCTGTTTTCTATGGGTTGTTTGCTTATTTTGATGAATCTATGGGCAGTATAGGGGGTATGAACCATGTAAAAGTTGTATTACAGTAGATATTACACCAATATAAATAAATAATGAGTTTTCAACAGTACCATAAAGTGGTGATTTATTTTCTTATACTAACCGAGCTTATGAGATTTTCTGTTGAGTTTTGTGTTGTGAAGTTTTCAAGTTTTGGGTAAGGATTTGATGGACTATGGAATAAGGAGTGGCAAGAGCCTAAGATTGGGGATTCACAAGGCACCCCAAGGTAATATTAAAGGACAACCAAGAGCCTAAGCTTGGGGATGCCCCGGAAGGCATCCCCTCTTTCGTCTTCGTTTATCGGCAACTTTACTTGAGGCTATATTTTTTCACCACATGATATGTGTTTTGCTTGGAGCGTCTTGTATGATTTGAGTCTTTGATTTTTAGTTTGCCACAATCATCCTTGTTTTACACACCTTTTGAGAGGGACACACATGAATCGTGATTTATTATAATACTCTATGTGATTCACTTATATCTTTTGAGCTAGGCAATATTGCTCTGGTGCTTCACTTATATGTTTTTAGAACACGGCGGTGGTTTTGTTTTATAGAAATTGTTGAACTCTCATGATTCACTTATATTATTTTGGGAGTCTTTAAACAACATGGTAATTTGCTTTGGTTATAAATTTAGTCCTAATATGATAGGCATCCAAGAAGGATATAATAAAAACTTTCATATAAAGTGCATTGAATACTATGAGAAGTTTGATTCTTTATGATTGTTTTGAGATATGAAGATGGTGATATTAGAGTCATGCTAGTGAGTAATTGTTAATTTGAGAAATAGTTGTGTTGAGGTTTGTGATTCATGTAGCATGCACGTGGTGAATCGTTATGTGATGAAGTCGGAGCATGATTTATTTTCTGATTGTCTTCCTTATGAGTGGCGATCGGGGACGAGCGATGGTCTTTTCTTACCAATCTATCCCCCTAGGAGCATGTGCGTAGTACTTTTTTTGATAACTAATAGACTTCTGCAATAAGTATGTGAGTTCTTTATGACTAAAGTTGAGTCCATGGATTATACGCACTCTCACCCTTCCACCATTGCTAGCCTCTCTTGTGCCGCGCAACTTTTGCCGGTGCCATACACCCACCATATACCTTCCTCAAAACAGCCACCATACCTACCTATTATGGTATTTCCATAGCCATTCCGAGATATATTGCCATGCAACTTTCCACCATTCCCTTATTATGACACGCTTCATCATTGTCATATTGCTTTGCATGATCATGTAGTTGACATCGTATTTATGGCAAAGCCACCTTTCATAATTCTTTCATACATGTCACTCTTGATTCATTACACATCCTGGTACACCGCCGGAGGAATTCATATAGAGTAATATTTTGTTCTAAGTATCGAGTTGTAATTCTTGAGTTGTAAGTAAATAAAAGTGTGATGGTCATCATTATTAGAGCATTGTCCCAGTGAGGAAATGATGATGGAGACTATGATTCCCCCACAAGTCGGGATGAGACTCCGGACGAAAAAAAATAGGCGAAAAAAAGAGAAAGACCCAAACAAAAAAGAATGAGAGAAAAAGAGAGAAGGGGCAATGTTACTATCCTTTTTACACACTTGTGATTCAAAGTAGCACCATGATCTTCATGATAGAGAGTCTCCTATGATATCACTTTCATATACTAGTGGGAATTTTTCATTATATAACTTGGCTTGTATATTCCAACGACGGGCTTCCACAAATTGCCATAGGTCTTCATGAGCAAGCGAGTTGGATGCACACCCACTTAGTTTTCTTTTGGGCTTTCATAAACTTATAGCTCTAGTGCATCCGTTGCATGGCAATCCCTGCTCACTCACATTGATATCTATTGATGGGCATCTCCATAGCCCGTTGATACGCCTAGTTGATGTGAGACTACCTCCACCTTTTTGTCTTCTCCACAACCATTGTATTCTATTCCACCTATAGTGCCATGTCCATGGCTCAACTCATGTATTGCGTGAAAGTTGAAAAAGATTGAGAACATCAAAAGTATGAAACAATTTCTTGGCTTGTCATCAGGGTTGTGCATGATTTAAATATTTTGTGTGGTGAAGATGAAGCATAGCCCGACTATATGATTTTGTAGGGATAAGCTTTCTTTGCCATGTTATTTTGAGAAGACATAATTGCTTTATTAGTATGCTTGAAGTATTATTGTTTTTATGTCAATATTAAACTTTTGTTTTGAATTTTACAGATATGAACATTCATGCCACAATAAAGAAAATTACAAGGACAAATATGTTAGGTAGCATTCCACATCAAAAACTCTATTTTTATGATTTACCTACTCGAGGGCGAGCAGGAATTAAGCTTGGGGATGCTTGATACGTCTCCAACATATCTATAATTTTTTATTGTTCCATGCTATTATATTATCTGTTTTGGATGTTTTTATGCATTAATATGTTATTCTATATTATTTTTGGGACTATCCTATTAACCTAGAGCCTAGTGTCCGTTCCTATTTTTTCCCTGTTTTTGAGTTTCGTAGAAAAGGAATACCAAACAGAGTCCAAACGGAATAAAACTTTCGCAATGAGGACAACCAGGAGACTTGGAGATGAACTTGGAGGAGCCACGAGGTGGCCACAAGGACGAAGGGCGCGCCCCACTCTTGTGGGCCCCTCATGCACCTCCTGACCTAATTCTTTCACCTATATATTACCATATATCCCCAAACCAATAGAAGCATCCACGAAAACACTTTTCCGCCGCCGCAACCTTCTGTACCCGTGGGATTCCATCTAGGGGATTTTTCCGTTGTCCTGCCGGAGGGGGATTCGACCACGGAGGGCTTCTACATCAACACCATTGCCCTTCGGATGAAGTGTGAGTAGTTTATAGCTAGTAGCTAGATGGCTTCTTCTCTATCTTTGATTCTCAATACCATGTTCTCCTCGATGTTCTTGGAGATCTATTCGATGTAATACTTTTTTGCAGTGTGTTTGCCAAGATCCGATGAATTGCAGATTTATGATCAGCTTATCTATGAATATTATTTGAATCTTCTCTGAATTCTTATATGCATGATTTGATATTTTTGCAAGTCTCTTCGAATTATCGGTTTGGTTTGGCCAACTAGATTGGTTCTTCTTGCAATGGGAGAAGTGCTTAGCTTTGGGTTCAATATTGCGGTGTCCTTTCCCAGCGACAGTAGGGGTAGCAAGGCACGTATTGTATTGTTTCCATCAAGGATAAAAATATGGGGTTTTCATCATATTGCTTGAGTTAATTCCTCTACATCGTGTCATCTTACTTAATGTGTTACTTCGTTCTTTATGAACTTAATACTCTTGATGCATGCTGGATAGCGGTCGATGTGTGGAGTAATAGTAGTAGATGCAGGCAGGAGTCGGTCTACTTGACACGGACGTGATGCCTATATTCATGATCATTGCCTTAGATATCGTCATAACTTTGCGCTTTTCTATCAATTGCTCGACAGTAATTTGTTCACCCACCGTATTATTTTCTATCTTGAAAGAAGCCTCTAGTGAAACCTATGGCCCGCGAGTCTATTTTCCATCATATTAGTTTCCCATCTAATATTCTTGCAATATTTTACTTTATGATCTATAAAAAAAATACCAAAAATATTTACTTTATTGTTTATCTATCTCTATCAGATCTCACTTTTGCAAGTAAGAGTGAAGGGATTGACAACCCCTTTATCGCGTTGGGTGCAAGTTTGTTTGATTGCTTGTGCAGGTATTCGGTGATCTGTGCATTATCTCCTACTGGATTGATACCTTGGTTCTAAAACTGAGGGAAATACTTATCTCTACTTTGCTGCATCACCCTTTCCTCTTCAAGGGAAAAACCAACGCAAGCTCAAGAAGTAGCAGTGCTCAGCGAAGCCCTCCGGGAACGTGTTCACCATTACCGTCACCACGCCGTCGTGCTGTCAGAACTCATCTACTACTTCACCCATCTTGCTGGATCAAGAAAGCGAGGACGTCATCGAGCTGAGCGTGTGCTGAACATGGAGGTGTCGTATGTTCGGTACTGGCTTGGTTGGATCGCGAAGAAGTTCGACTACATCAACCGCGTTAATGAACGCTTCCGCTTTACGGTTTACAAGGGTACATAGACACACTCTCCCCTCTTGTTGCTATGCATCTCCTTAAATAGATATTACGTGTGCGTAGAAATTTTTTTGTCTTCCATGCAACGTTCCCCAACAGTGGCATCATGAGCCAGGTCTATGCATAGATGATATGCACGAGTAGAACACAAAGAGGTTGTGGGCGATGATAGTCATACAACTTACCACCAACGTCTTATTTTGATTCGACAGTATTGAGGGATGAAGCGGAATGGACCAACCTTACGTGTCCACGCACATGACACCGGTTCCACCGACTGACATGCAACTTGTTTTGCATAAAGGTGGCTGGTGGGTGTTTGTTTCTCCTACTTTCGTTGAATGGAATTTGACTACGGCAGGTCCTGGAAGAAGGTTAAAACAGCAAACTTGATAAATCACCATTGTGGTTTTTGCGTAGTTAAGAACGGTTCTTTCTAGAAGCCCATAGCAACCACGTAAAACTTGCAATAACAAAGTAGAGGACGTCTAACTTGTTTTTCCAGGGCATGTTGTGATGTGATATGGTCCAGACGTGTTGTGATATACATTGTTGTGTGAGATGATCATGTTTTGTCATATCGACAACCTGCAGGAGCCTTAGGGTTGTCTCTTAATTATTGTATGAAATGCAACCGCCATGTAATAGATTTACTTTTATCACTATGCGTTAGCAATAGTTGTAGAAGCAATAGTTGGCGAGATGAACCCGACGCAACGATGGAGATCAAGGTGTCGAGCCAGTGACGATGGAGATCATGACGATGGTTTGGAGATGGAGATCAAAATCACAAGATGATGATGGCCATATCATGTCACATATTTTGATTGCATGTGATGTTTATCCTCTATGCATCTTATTTTTCTTAGAACAGTCGTAGCATTGTAAGATGATCCCTTCACTAAATTTCAAGATAAAAGTGTTCTCCAGGAGTATGCACCATTGCCAAAGTTCGTCGTTTTGAAGCACCTCGTGATGATCGGGTGTGATAGACTCTACGTTCACATACAACGGGTGTAAGACAGTTTTGCACATGCAGAATACTTGGGTTAAACTTGACAAGCCTAGCATGTACAGACATGGTCTCGGAACACTGGAGACCGAAAGGTCAAACATGAGTCATATAGTAGATGTGATCAACATAGAGATGTTCACCATTAATGACTTCCCCATCTCACATGATGATCGGACATGGGTTAGTTGATTTGGATCATGTATCACTTAGAACTTGAGGGATGTTTATTTAAGTGGGAGTTCATTAGTAATTTGATTAATTGAACTTAATTTACCATGAACTTAGTCTTAATAGTTTTTGCATATCTATGTTGTAGATCATGGCCCGAGCTACCGTTCCCCTGAATTTTAATGCGTTCCTAGAGAAAGCTAAGTTGAAAGATGATGGTAGCAACTACACGGACTGGGTCCGTAATTTGAGAATTATCCTCATTGTTGCACAAAAGAATTATGTCCTTGATGCACCGCTAGGTGACAGACCTGCTGCAGGAGCTACTACATATGTTATGAACGTCTGGCAGAATCGGTTTGATGACTACTCGATAGTTCAGTGTGCCATGCTTTACAACCTAGAACCGGGACTTCAAAGACATTTTGAACATCATAGAGCATATGAGATGTTCCAAGAGCGGAAGTTGATATTTCAAGCCAATGCCCAGGTTGAGAGATATGAAGTCTCCAACAAGTTCTACAGCTGCAAGATGGAGGGAAATAATTCTGTCAATGAACACATACTCAAAATATCTGGGTATCATAACCACTTGACTCAGCTGGGAATTGATCTTCCAGTTGAGAGTGTTATTGATAGAGTTCTTCAGTCACTGCCACCAAGCTACAAAGGCTTCATGATGAACTATAATATGCAAGGGATGACGAAAACGATTGTCGAGCTCTTCGCAATGCTTAAGGCCGCAGAGGTAGATATCAAGAAGGAGCGTCAAGTGTTGATGGTTAACAAACCCACTAGTTTCAAGAAAAAGGGCAAGGGAAAGAAAGAGAATTTCGAGAAGAATGGCAAGCAAGTTGCCACTCCCGTGAAGAAGCCCAAAGATGGAAGCAAGCCTGAAACTGAGTGCTTCTACTGCAAAGGAAATGGTCACTGGAAGCGGAACTGCCCCAAATACTTGGCTGATAAGAAGGATGGCACAGTGAACAAAGGTATATTTGATATACATGTTATTGATGTGTACCTTACTAATGCTTGTCGTAGAGCCTAGGTATTTGATACTGGTTCGGTTGCTCATATCTGTTACTCGAAATAGGAGCTACGGAATAAACGAAGATTGGCTAAGGACAAGGTGACAATGCGCATCAGGAATGGTTCCAAGGTCGATGTGATCACCGTCGACACGCTACCTCTACATCTACCTTCGGGGTTAGTTTTAGACCTCAATAATTGTTATTTGGTGCCAGCATTGAGCATGAACATTATATTTGGATCTTGTTTATTATGAGACGGTTATTCATTTAAATCAGAGAATAATGGTTGTTCTATTTATATGAGTAATATCTTTTATGGTCATGCACCCTTGATGAATGGTCTATTCTTGTTGAATCTCGATCATAGTGATACACATATAATATTGATGCCAAAAGATGCAAGGTTGATAATGATAGTGCAAAATATTTGTGGCACTGTCGTTTAGGTCATATTGGTGTAAAGCGCATGAAGAAACTCCATATAGATGGACTTTTGGAATCACTTGATTATGAATCATTTGATACTTGCGAACCATGCCTCATGGGCAAGATGACTAAAACTCCGTTCTCCAGAACAATGGAGCGAGCTAATGACTTACTGGAAATAATACATACCGATGTATGCAGTCCGATGAGTGTTGAGGCACGCGGTGGGTATCATTATTTTCTGACCTTCACGGATGATTTGAGTAGGTATGGATATATCTACTTGATGAAACACATCTAAAACATTTGAAAAGTTCAAGGAATTTTGGAGTGAAGTAGAGAATCATCATAAGAAGAAGATAAAATTTCTACGATCTGATCATGGAGGTGAACATTTGAGTTACGAGTTTGGCCTTCATATAAAATAACGTGGAATTGTTTCTCAACTCATGCCACCTCGAACACCACAACGTAATGGTGTGTCCAAACACCATAACCACATTTTATTAGATATGGTGCGTTTTATGGTGTCTCTTACCGATTTACCACTATTTTTTGGGTTATGCATTAGAGACAGCCGCATTCTTGTTAAATAGGGCACCGTCTAAATCCGTTGAGATGACACCGTATGAACTATGGTTTGGCAAGAAACCTAAGCTGTCGTTTCTTAAAGTTTGGGGATGCGACACTTATGTCAAAAGGCTTCAGCCTGATAAGCTCGAACCCAAATTGGAGAATTGCGTCTTCATAGGATACCCTAAGGAAACTATCGGTACACCTTCTACCACAGATCCAAAGGCAAGATCTTTGTTGCTAAGAATGGGTCCTTTCTAGAGAAGGAGCTTCTATCGAAAGAAGTGAGTGAGAGGAAAGTAGAACTTGATGAGGTAATTATACCTTCTCTTGAATTGGAAAGTAGCACATCAGAGAAAACCGTTCCCGTGATGCCTACACCAACTAGAGAGGAAGATAATGATGATGATCATGAAACTTCGGATCAAGTTACTACTGGACCTTTTAGGTCGACCAGAGCATGTTCTGCACTAGAGTGGTACGTACTCCTGTCCTGGAAGTCATGTTATTAGACCATGGTGAACCTACAAACTATGAAGAAGCTATGATGAGATAGGATCCATGTATGAGAACAAAGTATGGACTTCGGTGGACTAGCCCGATGATCGGCAAGCCATTGAGAATAAATGGAACTTCAAAAAGAAGACGGATGCTGATGGTAATGTCACTATCTACAAAGCTCAACTTGTCAGAAAATGTTTCCGACAAGTTCAAGGGGTTGACTACGATGAGACTTTCTCGCCCGTAGCGATGCTTAAATCTGTTCAAATCATGTTAGCAATTGCCGCATTTTATAATTATGAAATCTTGTAAATGGACGTCAAAACTGCATTCCTTAATGGATTTCTTAAAGAGAGTTGTATATGATGCAACTAGAAGGTTTTGTCGATCCTAAAGGTGCTAACAAAGTGTGCAAGCTGCAAAGATCCATCTATGGACTGGTGCAAGCATCTCGGAGTTGGAATATACGCTTTGATGAGGTGATTAAAGCATATGGTTTTATACAGACTTACAATGAAGTCTATATTTACAAGAAAGTGAGTGGGAGCTCTGTAGCATTTCTGATATTATATGTGGATGACATATTTGTTGATTGGAAATGATATAGAATTTTTGGATAGCATAAAAGGATACTTGAATAAGAATTCTTTAATGAAAGACCCTGGTGAAGCTGCTTATATATTTGGCATCAAGATCTATGGGGATAGATCAAGATGCTTAATAGGACTTTAACAAAACACATACCTTGAAAAAGTTTTGAAGAAGTACAAAATTGATCAGTCAAAGAAAGGGTTCTTGCCTATGTTACAAGGTATGAAATTTAGTCAGACTCAAAGCCTGACCACTGCAAAAGATAGAGATAAAATGAAAGTCATTCCCCATGCCTCAGCCATAGGTTCTATCATGTATGATATGCTGTGTACCAGACCTGATGTGTGCCTAGCCATAAGTTTGGCAGGTTTCGGTGTCAAAACAGGCGGATCTCGGATAGGGGATCCCGAACTGTGCATCTAAGGCTAATGGTAACACGAGGCGGGGGACACAATGTTTACCCAGGTTTGGGCCCTCTCGATGGAGGTAATACCCTACTTCCTGCTTGATTGATCTTGATGATATGAGTATTACAAGAGTTGATCTACCACGAGATCGAAGAGGCTAAACCCTAGAAGCTAGCCTATGGTTATGATTGTTCTCCTCCTATGGACTAAACCCTCCGGTTTATATAGACACTGGAGGGGGCTAGGGGTTACACAGAGTTGGTTACAAAGAAAGGAATCTTCATATCCAAATCGCCAAGCTTGCCTTTCACGCAAAGGAGAGTCCCATCCGGACATGGGATGAAGTCTTCTATCTTCTATCTTCATATCCCAACAGCCCGGCATACACATATAGTCCGGTTGTCCAAGGACCCCTTAATCCAGGACTCCCTCAGTAGCCCCTAAACCAGGCTTCAATGACGATGAGTCCTGCGCGCAGATTGTCTTCGGCATTGCAAGGCGGGTTCCTTCTCTGAATAGTCCAAAGTAGATCTTGACCAAAAGAATCGTGTCCGGCTCTGCAAAAAAAAATTCCACATACCATGGTAGAGAGTACAGTATCCCATGAATCCAATCTGATGACAGCTCATAGCATGACATCACGCCGCGGTCGGGTCTTTATTCGAACCATTTTTATCCTTCCCCTCCGTATTTCGAGGCACGGTTTCATTGGCACGTCTTGTCGAAGCAGAGATCGTGTCCCCTTATCACGGGATTCTCACCAACGCGGGCGTGGGTAACCCAACCGTGCCATCAGCACGACGCTTGGGAAATAAGCAAGTTTTAGGGCGTACGGGGAGGCGCACGATTTTTACTTCCTTTATAAGGGGATAAGGATTCCCCTCTTTCACCCACGCCCTCTTCTTCCTCTGCTCATTCATCCTCGAGCTCCAACGCACAAGCACCCATCTCTTCCGCCCCAAAAAGCACTCCCATCATGTCCGGATCCGGAGCTGGAGGCAAGTGGATGGACTCCTCCGTCAAGAAGGAGGACATCAAGAAGCTCCGGGAGGCCGAGTACTTGTCCAAAGACATCGCTCATTGGCTTCCGGCCAAAGGGCAGATCATCCCTACCCCGGAGCCCCAAGAAAGGGTGGTATTTCTTTCCCACTTCGTTCGCGGGCTGGGGTTCCCCCTCCACCCGTTCGTCTGTGGACTGATGTTCTACTACGGGCTAGACTTCCACGACTTGGCCCCCAACTCCATCCTCAACATTTTGGCATTCATTGTCATGTGTGAGTCCTTCCTCCGCATCCCACCTCACTTTGGCCTATGGCTGAAGACCTCCAATGTGAAGCCCAAGGTGGTGAGCGGCGAACAAGCAGAGTGCGGAGGCGCTATGGTGGGAAAGATGCCCAATGTCACCTGGCCCGAAGGCTCCTTTGTAGAGACCACAAAGGGGTGGCAATCAGGGTGGTTCTACATTACCGAACCGTGCGGCGCCAACTGGGCGGCGACCCCCGAATTCTGATCCGGAGTCCCCATGCGGCTCACCTCTTGGCAAGAGAAGGGTTTAGCCTGGAGCTCATTGGAAGAAGTGACTGGGCTCCAGACATGTGTCCAGAACATGATTGACAAGAAAATCAAGCTTGTGAACGTGATCCAGGTCATGCTCTTCCGCCGGATTCTTCCGTGCCAGAGCCGGACTTGTAATTTGTGGGAGTTCGACCCGGTCAAGCACCAGACACTACTGGAGCTCTTTGATACGACACATAAGACATCTGGAAGGTGCTTTTTAAGGCCGGCGAGGTTCCACCGCCCACATTCGAAGACCGCGAGCTTGCGCAAGACGCCGGGCTAATCCGGTAAGTTCTTTTATGTTTGCAAGATATATCTTTTTGCCGGCATATCCGTGGGAGGAACCTAAGCCTCCATGCCAATCTCTCAGGCCTGGGTAACGATCGTGGAGCAGATCGAATGTCCGACTCTGCTGCCCGAAGATCAATAAACGCCTCTTCTGACGAAGTTGCTATTTCCGGCGCCTTATGAGGTGTCGGAGAAGAAAACCAAGAAGGCGGCCAAGGGGACCATAGGTGGTCTCCGACGCAAGGGAGTTTCAGACGTGACGTCTGAAGACGCCGAGGCGCACTCCTCCGCCGAAGACGACGGGGAGG
>NC_057801.1:723957141-724010747 GCF_018294505.1 Triticum aestivum
GAAGAGGAAGGCCTCCACATATGGGGAGGCCGAGGCGCCCAAGAAGGGAAAAATCTCCCTTCCGGACTACTCCGCCGCAGCCACCAATAGCAGCGAGGAGTGGGGGGCCAGGGTCAAGCCCCTGGCCAAATTGTAAGTATATTTCCGAGCTTTTTCACCTTATCGTTTTTAATGTGTTAGACCATGCATCTGCAGTCCGGCCCAATCCAACATCGAGCTCTCCTCCTCTTCGAAGGGGTCGCTGGATCCGTCAGTGATGAACAGCAGGTCCCTTCCAACGGCCACCTCCCATAAGGCCGCGGACAACACTGATGTGTTGTCCCGAAGGATACCGGGCCAAGGGAAGGCTGTTCCGGTGATGCCGGAGGAAAGAAGTCTGGTCGTCGAGCACATGGGGGGAAAGACCCCTAGACCCCGACGATGAGGGCCGAGTCCAGTTCGGTCCTCAGCCAGATACAGCTCCGGAGACCCAAGTGGCTCCGAATTTGGGAAGGCAGTCTCTCCCTAACGAGGGGGGCAAGCCGCCTCCGCCGGTGACCTCTGTCCGCCTAGAGGCACCGGACAGATTGTTGGAAGCGCTACAAGGCGCTTCCATTATGGAAGAACACCATACTCTTATGAGTACGGTGATTGTGAAAGTCCAGGCCGCCAAAAACAGACTGACCGAAACCTGCCTTAGCCTTCTAACAGGCTTTGAGGTAAGTACTGTAGTTGTAAAAGAATATCACCTTGTAGACAGTAGCCCCTGATGCTCTGTTCGGTGTTCGGAAAGAAAAACCAAACGGAGGATCAAAATAATTTTCGCAGGAGTCTAACATAGCATGTCTATGTGAACAAGCAGGCGTCGCTGCTACCCATTGCCGCTCATACTGCGGAGGTCTCTGACTTGACGCGGAATCTGGAGCGGGCCGAGGAAGAACTCGGCCTCGTGAAGAAGCAACTAGAGGACGACCGAGGTCTACACTAACTGGTGCTTTATATTTGGGAAGGATGAAAAGTTCATACTGACTGAAGTGTCATGAACTTTATTAGGGGTCGCGACCAAAGTAGCGGCCCTTAAGAAGGCGTTGGCCGAGGCCGAGGACAAAGCGGCTAAGGAACGCGCCGCGCGCGAGAAGTAGGAGGCCCAGGTTGGCGAGGTCCAGCAAGAGCTTCAGGACGTTGTCAAAAAGTACGAATCATTGGAGCGTAATTCGAAGATTCAAGAGTCCGAACTTGCCAAGGCCCGCCAGGGCATGCAAGATGCCCGAGCCGAAGCCCAGAGCACCCTCCGGGAAATCCAGGTGGCCCAGGAGATCGCGGCGGGTAAGGCTTTTATTATGCAAAGCAAGTGTGTGAATGAAACGTTCCCTTTACTTACCCGAATTTGGAGTTCTACAGGAGCGTTTGCGGATCTACCGTGTAGTATATCAGATGCTGCCGAATTCTTTCGATCCGAAGAAGGGAGCTCTACGGAGAAGTTGTTCTAGTCTCAATACCTTGGATCGGAACATCCGGTGCCCCTTAGCGACCAGCTAAAACAGTTGGTCGAGCTGCACAAGGTGGCCGAACTGGCAATCACAGTAGTTCTCCCTTTACTACCCTAGTCGATATAGCGGAACGTAGGGTAGCAAGCACAGGAGCCGGGCAACCCAACTATTGACCAAAGACATGATTCGGAGCCGATGCATATAGTGCTATAAGTTCGGGGTGCCGAACTATACTATAAACGTGTTCCGACTTTTTTGCCGTGTTATGGGGACAATGACGCCCCTGGCGAATTAAGGCGTACCATAATGTATGGGTGCAATTGAAAATAAATGGACAAGAAAAAATTGAAGTAATGGGTAAACGCTGCAGATTATTTTTCATTGTAAGTTGATTGATACGTCAAGGTGTATCTATACAAAGTAGTGCAATAAGCAAATAAGGCTATTTAACATGCCACGACCAAGAGCGAGTTGCGTGCGGGTATTTAAAATAGGTATGACGATCATTAGCAAAGACCACCTGGGTATCCCTTGTATGTCCGAACCCCTAGCTTTCTTGGCGTATCCGTCCCGCTACGGGTCCGATGAACACGTTTATCAAAAAAGGCCTTGAGAGGTGAAAAAACCTGAAAGAAAGAGAAAAAGTGAAGGTATGCGGATCCAGGAGCGGGTGAGCTGCATTGTGGGCCGCAATCTTAGTTGTGCCTCCGTCCATGCCCATGGTATTTTAAGTGCGTAGTTGTGTACGCGCGGCACGAATTTCGCCGCTTTATTGGGGCTGGGATGAAAGCTAGATTGCTAGCTGAGCTGTGGACGAGCCGGATGGTCCTGTTGCGGAGTAGCACGGACCCGCTTAACGGTGTCCGGGGGCTTTATTGCCGAATTGAGGTTTTGCCTAAGGAGGTTGTTCTATACTTATGGTGCAAGGGCCGCGGTATGCTCCTCAGTACGGAGGGAGCGCTCCGTATTTCCATTGACTGTTATAACACCGCGGGGTCTGGGCATCTTGAGCTTAAGGTAGGCATAGTGCGACACCGCATTGAAACGGGCAAATGCGGTTCGTTCGAGCAGTGCGTGATAACCACTGTGGAAGGGGACGATATCGAAGAGTAGCTCTTCGCTTCGGAAATTATCCGGGGATCCGAAGACCACTTCTAGTGTGATTGAGCCCGTGCAGCAGGCCTCTACACCTGGTATGACACCTTTAAAGGTGGTTTTGGTGGGCTTGATCCTTGAGGGATCAATACCCATTTTGCATGTTGTATCCTAGTAAAGCAGGTTCAGGCTGCTACCACCATCCATGAGGACGCGTGTGAGGTGGAATCCGTCAATGATAGGGTCAAACACCAGTGCGGCTGAACCGCCGTGACGGATACTAGTTGGATGGTCCCTTCGATCGAAGGTGATCGAACAGGAGGACCAAGGGTTGTATTTTGGGGCGACTAGCTCCATCGCGTAGACGTCCCTTAGTGCGCGCTTCCGCTCCCTTTGGGGATATGGGTAGCATATATCATGTTCACCGTTTTCACTTGGGGGGGGGGGACTTCTTCTGTCCCCCTGTGTTCTGCGGTCGGGTTCCTCGTCGTCGTCACTTTGCGATCCCTTTTCCTTGTTTTCAGCATTTAACTTGCCGGCCTGTTTAAAGACCCAACATTCTCTATTGGTGTGATTGGCTGGTTTATCAGGGGTGCCGTGGCTTTGACATGGACGATCGAGTATGCGGTCCAGACTGGACGGGCCCAGATTGTTTCTTTTAAAAGGATTTTTCCGCTGATTGGACTTAGAGCCACTGAATCCGGCATTGATGGTCGTGTCTTCGGTGTTATCGCCATTATTTCGACGCTTGTGTCTGTTGCGTCGGGGCTTGCCATTGCTGTCTTTGGCTTTGGAAGTGCCAGGTTTGCTTGAGATGTTGTTGCTACGAGCTAGCCAGCTATCCTCACCCACACAAAAGTGAGTCATGAGCGTCGTGAGGGCTGCCGTGGACTTCGGCTTCTCTTGGTCGAGGTGTCGGGCGAGCCACTTGTCGCAGATGTTATGCTTAAAGGCCGCTAGGGCTTTGGCATCTGGACAGTCGATGATTTGGTTCTTTTTAGTTAAGAACCGAGTCCAGAATTTCCTGGCTGACTCTCCAGGCTGTTGGATTATATGACTTAAGTCATCAGCATCCGGAGGTCGGACATAAGTGCCCTGGAAGTTGTCAAGGAATGTGTCTTCCAGGTTCTCCCAACTGCCAATAGAGTTTCCTGGTAGACTGTTCAACCAGTGCCTAGCTGGCCCTTTGAGTTTTAGCGGGAGATACTTGATGGCATGGAGATCATCACCGCAGGCCATATGTATATGGATAAGGAAGTCCTCGATCCATACCACGGGATCTATTGTTCCATCATATGATTCAATGTTTACGGGTTTAAACCCTTCTGGGAATTCATGCTCCATTACTTCGTCAGTGAAGCGGAGGGGGTGTGCGGCACCTCTGTGTCGGGCTATGCCCGAACGTAGCTCGAATGGAGCCGGTCTGCGGTATTCGGCCTGGACAGGTTTGTGCTTGTTATATCCGGCTTGGCGGCCGTCATTGCACATTGGGGCGCACCCCCGCGATCCGTAGATCGATCTGGTTTGTCCTGCTCTATTTTCCAAATTGTACCGCGGGTCATGTGTGTATCCCTGAGCTGTTGTGTTTGTATTTGTTCGGCGAGGTAGTGTCGGCTGGTGCTCGTGCTGAATTGCCGTTTTATCTCGGCCACGTGGTGGACGATCAGCCGCATTATGCGCTGGTAGTGCCAGCTCTGGTGCCTCGTCATCGAATTGAGGTAGCAATTTGCACTTTGGGTAACTTTTTGTTGGGCGTTCGAGTCTGTATTCCTCGGCTCCCAGGACCTCGGTCCATCTATCAGTGAGCAGATCTTGATCAGCTTGAAACTGTTGCTGCTTCTTCTTCAGGCTTTTTGCAGTGGCTATAACCCGGCGCTTGAAATGCTCCTGCTCAACGGGATCCTCTGGGACGATAAATTCTTCGTCGCCGAGGCTCACCTCGTCCTCGGAGAGGGGTATGTAATTGTTGTCTTCCGAGTCGTCATTCACGGCCTGTTCGTCGGGGTTGGCTCGCCCATCTTCCCGTCCAGCCTCTTCAAAACTTGGCTTGGCGGGGTCTTCGTTGTCTTCAGCATCGTCCGGAGTGCTATTCTCTCTTGTGCCGGTATCGCTATTTTTACCATGGCGTGACTTAGAGCGGCGCCGCTGACATCGGCACTTAGACTGCTTCTCAGGAAGTTTATCCTCAACTGGATCTTTTATGTCATCGCCATTGTCTTCTTTGGGTGTATCCACCATGTATATATTGTATGAGGAGGCGACTGTCCAGCTCCCTATTGGCGGTGGTTCCTGTTCTTCTCCAGCATCGTCGTCCATACCGTCGATGTCTTCGTTGTCGAAATCAAGCATGTCGGTCAAATTGTCAACAATGGCTATCAAGTGGGTGGTGGGTGGGTAACGAAGTTCTTCGTCGCCCGCTTGCCACTCAAGCCAGACATAGTTCGGCCAAGGATCTCCTGACAAGGAGAGGGACTTTAATGAGTTTAACACATCGCCTAAGGGCGAGTGTTGGAAGATGTCCGCGGAGCTGAACTCTAAGATCGGCGCCTGGTCAGATTCGATGGGTGCAGATACGCGGGGTTCGGAGCCTATGGCCGGAGATGAGTCCGAGGCTGTGATGACACAGGCCTCGTTGGAGGTTAGATCTGTGTCCGTCTCTAGCACCGTTGAGTTTGCGGCTTCCGTGGCGAGGTTGAGCCTCCCGTCCCCGAATGGCGCGCTCTGCTCTGGATCTAGGGCCAGTGCAGTTACATGCGCAATCTCCCGCACGCCATCTGATGACAGATTTAGGTCATCTTCATCGTGGCGGCGGGGCGCGACTGTCTTGGGCTCGAATACGTCAAAGATCAAGTCTCCGTGAATATCGGCGGTGTAGTTCAAGCTTCCAAACCTGACCTGATGGCCAGGGGCGTAGCTGTCGATCTGCTCCAGATGGCCAAGCGAGTTGGCCCGCAGTGCGAAACCGCCAAATAAGAAGATCTGTCCGGGGAGAAAAACTTCACCCTAGACGACATTGTTGTGGATGATTGAAGGAGCCATCAAGTCTTATGGTGGCGACACAGTGGAACTCTCAATGAAAGCACCAATGTCGGTGTCAAAACCGGCGGATCTCGGGTAGGGGTCCCGAACTATGTGTCTAAGGCTAATGGTAACAGGAGGGCGGGGACACAATGTTTACCCAGGTTCGGGCCCTCTCGATGGAGGTAATACCCTACTTCCTGCTTGATTGATCTTGATGATATGAGTATTACAAAAGTTGATCTACCACGAGATCGGAGAGGCTAAACCCTAGAAGCTAGCCTATGGTTATTATTGTTCTCCTCCTACGGACTAAACCCTCCGGTTTATATAGACATCGGAGGGGGCTAGGTTTACACAGAGTCGGTTACAGAGAAAGCAATCTTCATATCCGAATCGCCAAGCTTGCCTTCCATGCAAAGGAGAGTCCCATCCGGACATGGGACGAAGTCTTCTATCTTGTATCTTCATATCCCAACAGTCCGGCATACGCATATAGTCCGGCTGTCCGAGGACCCCTTAATCCAGGACTCCCTCAGCAGGGAGGTACCAAAGTAATCCAGGAGTGGATCACTAGACAAAATTCAAGAACATCCTAGTACCTAAAAAGGACCAAGGAAATTTTTCTCGGTTATGGAGGTGACAAAGAGCTTGTCATAAATGGTTATGTCGATGCTAGCTTCGACACTGATCCGGATAACTCTAAGTCATAAACCGGATACGTATTTATATTGAATGGTGGAGCTGTCAGTTGGTGCAGTTCCAAGGAGAGTGTTGTGGCGGGATCTATGTGTGAAGCCGAGTACATAGCTGCTTCAGAAGCAGCGCATGAAGGAGTCTGGATGAAGGACTTCATATCCAATCTGGGTGTAATACCCAGTGCATCGGGTTCAACGAAAATCTTTTGTGACAACACTGGAGAAATTGCCTTAGTGAAGGAATACAGGTTTCACAAGAGGACCAAACACATTAGGAGACGCTTCAACTCCATTAGTGAAAAGGTCAAGGATGGAGACATAGAAATTTGCAAAATACATACGGATCTGAATGTAGCAGACCCATTGACTAAGCCTCTTCCGCGAGCAAAACATGATCAATACCAAGACTCCATGGGTGTTAGATTGATTACAATGTAATCTAGATTATTGACTCTAGTGCAAGTGGGAGACTGATGGAAATATGACCTAGAGGCAATAATAAAGTTGTTATTATTATATTTCCTTATTCATGATAAAGGTTTATTATTCATGCTAGAATTTTATTGACTAGAAACTTAAATACATGTGTGGATACATAAACAAATACCGTGTCCCTAGTGAGACTCTACTAGACTAGCACGTTGATAAAAAGATGGTTAAGGTTTCCTAACCATAGACATGTGTTGTCACTTGATAACGGGATCACATCAGAATGATGTGATGGACAAGACCCATCTGTTAGCTTAGCATATGATCGTTCAGTTTATTGCTATTGCTTTCTTAATGTCAAATACATATTCCTTCGACTATGAGATCATGAAACTCCCGGATGCCGGAGGAATATCTTGTGTGCTATCAAACGTCACAACATAACTGGGTGATCATAAAGATTCTCTACAGGTATTTCCGAATGTGTCTGTTGAGTTGGCATGGATTGAGATTAGGATTTGTCACTCCGTGTATCGGAGAGGTATCTCTGGGCCCTCTCGGTAATACACATCACAAGTAGCTTTCAAGCAAAGTGACTAAGGAGTTAGTTACGAGATGATGTATCACTACTAGGGAAAAGCCTATACATAGGATCTTACCAGCAGCGAGTTTTAAAATAAGACGCTGCTGCAATTTATCAGTAGCGCGCTCCACCAGAACTCGCTGCTGAAATAGAAGTAGCAGTAGCGCGCCTCCACTAAGCCACGCTACTGCTACAATTCCCACGACCCTGCCACGAAGCTAGTTATAGCAGCAACGTGTTAATTAGAAGGGCGCTACTACTAGGTAGTTTAGTAGTAGCGCCTTTACCTATACCACGCTACTGCTAAAACTAGCTACCTTCCACCACCCATGCTCTCCTCTATCCAATCCACACTCACACTCACACTCACTCGACCTCCCCCTCAACCCCCCTCCCCCCGCGCCGGTCCTCTCCCGCCGGCCGCCGGCGCCTACCCCTCCTCCCTCTACGCCGTCGTCACCTCCTCCTCCTTGCTGGACTCGGTACCGCCCTCCTCCTCCTCCGTCCTTCCTCGACTCGCCGCCGGCCGGCCCCTCCTCGCTCCGCCATTCCTCCTCCATCCTACTCTCTCCTTCCTCCTCCAGTCGCCCCTCCTTCTCCCACCTCCCTCCTCCATCCACAACCCCTCCTCCCTACTACATTTTGATTTAGTAGGCTAGTTCATATGCAACATTTTGATTTAGTTCATATGATTTAGTTGATTTAGTAGGCTAGTTGATTTAGAACATTTTGATTTTGTTGATTTAGTAGGCAAGTTGATCTAGTAGGCTAGTTGATTTAGTTGATTTATAGAACATTTTGATTTAGTCGATTTAGTAGGCAAGTTGATTTAATAGGCTAGTTGATTTAGTTGATTTATAGAACATTTTGATTTAGTTGATTTAGTATGCTAGTTGATAGCTCTGAAGATTTGGCACTTGGCAGTTGGTTCTATTCTAGAAGGTGCTAGTAAGCTATAAAAATATAACTGAAGAAGAACCAAAAAATCACATGCTACTATTTTTATTTCGTGTGAAGTGGATTGTTAATCCTTTGCTCATATTGCTTTAGGAAAATGGCGCCACCACCACCACCACCATGTCAATTGTGCAAGTCAAGATGCGCCAGCAGCCTTGCAACTGGCAAGCTGCTCGGCATCTACTTCCAGCCGAGTTTTCGTCATGCGGCGGTAAGAAATTATATGAAATGTAACAACTATTTTATTTTTAATGTTGGTATTACTGCATTGTGTCATTTTGCTTTTTTTACACAGATCGTCCCATGCAATGTGAGGTTGAAATTCAATAAGCTGACAGGAGACATTATGACATTTGAGGCTCCTGGGGGCCGTACACTATGGAGGTCGAGAAAGGATGAAATATTTCGCAGATTGTAGGAGATGGATGGGCCCGTTTCCTCGCCCGCATGAGTCTTACTGGTGGTGAGTTGATCAGCTTCTCCTTCAGAGCAGAAAGACCCAAGTTGGTTGTCATTTATATCAACCTGGTGGAAGATGATGAAGATGACCAAGATGATGAAGATAATGAGGACCCACTTGATGAAGATGATGAGGACCCACTTCATGAAGCCATCATAGCTCAAAGAATGAGGCTGAGTGACGAGGAGGTGTGCAACCTATGGGACATAATTCCACCACGTGCTGACTTTGTCGGAGTGCCATTCGTGACCCGCCTAACAAGTACCATGGTCGATCGACATGATATGGTATGTTATACTTACAAATGCAAAATATTCGATGATATGATTAGTGTGGAGTCCAATGATATATTGTGTGGAATCTAGTCGATGATATGCTTTAGTGTAGAGTTCGATCACATGCTTATTAGTGTGGAATCTAAGGAACTATTAATAGTGTAGGTAATCCATATATACTTATTTGCAAGAGTATGTGTGAGGCTATTTATTAATTGACATGTTTTTCTTATTCAGAAATTGGCAAAGAGCCTATCTGTGAGTTATGGTATCGAGCCTGATGAAGAAGGCTCAGCTGGACTACGCCTTACCGCAAGGGGCTCCGTCACAACCTGTACTTACCGCATGGACACGGACAGTCGCACACACTTAAACTCGGTTGGGTGGAAGAGGTTCCTCGATGGCAAGAATCTTCGTGTTGGACAGGCCATCCTAATTACTATCAGGAACACCAACCGCCCAGGCTTGAGGATGATGATCGTCTTCGATATCATCTAGAACTACATATGTGTGTGTGTGGATATGTCATCTAGAACTACATATGATGATCGTCGTCGATATCATCTAGAACTACATATGATGATCGTCGTCGATATGATCTTGTACTGCTTGAGGATGCATGTTGACTATACATGAAATTGTTATCCAGTACTCCCTTCGTTCCAAATTACTCATCGTGGTTTGAACTAAAACCACGACGAGTAATTTGGAACGGAGGGAGTACTACCTAGTACCTATAATGCTTTATGAAATTGATATATAGTAGTAACTAGTATCTGGATATTGCGGTTTACTGAAACCGAAACGGGGTAGGAAGCGGGGGGAAATTGATGAAAGATATAGCAGTAGCGAGGGGCTAGGAATCCGCTACAGCTAACTAATAGTAGCGTGTTCCAGAAAAGCGCTGCTGATATAGTCAATAGTAGTAGCGCGGGTGCTGACCGCGCTATTACTAACAGTTAGCTGTAGCACAGTAATAGTAGTGCGGCTGCTCGTGCTGCTGATAGCCTCAAAACCTGTGCTACTACTAGGGTTTTCCCTAGTAGTGTATTACAGAATGAGTAAAGAGACTTGCCGATAATGAGATTGAACTAGGTATGAAGATACCGACGATTGAATCTCGAGCAAGTAACATACCGACAGACAAAGGGAATTATGTATGTTGTCATTAGGTTCGATCGATAAAGATCTTCGTAGAATATGTAGGAACCAATATGGGCATCCAGGTTCCACTATTGGTTATTAACCGGAGAGGCGTCTCGGTCATGCCTACATCATTCTCGAACCCATAGGGTCCGCACACTTAACGTTCGTTGACGATATAGTGTTATATGAGTTATGTGATTTGGTGACCAAATATTGTTCGTAGTCTCGAATGAGATCACGGACATGACGAGGAGCTTCGGAATAGTCCGGAGGTAAAGATTGATATATAGGACGATGATATTTGGACACCAGAAAGGTTTCCAAGTGAACCGGGTATTCATCGGATCACCGGAAGGGGTTCCAGGAGGCCCCGAGAGGTCTATGGTCCTAATGGTCCAAGGGGAGGCATAGACCAGCCCACAAGGGGGCTGGCGCGCCCTCTCCCTGGCCGCCGGCCCTAGAGAAGGAAAGGAAGGAGGGCTAGCCCCTCCCGCCTTCCCCTCCTCATGGGAGAAAGGAAAGGGGGGGCACCCCCTCTCGCTTTCTCCCTGGTGCCATACAAGGAAGGGGGCGCTAGAGGGCAGGAGTCCAAGGAGGCCGGCCGACCAACCTTGGGGCGCCTCCTGGCTATCTCCCCTCCCTCCACTATATATATATAGCCGTGTGTGACGCCCCTCTCCACAGTTTAGTCCTCCGTCCAGTTTCTCCGCACTGCTCGGCGAAGCCCTGCGGGAACGAGTTCAGCGTCACCATCACCACGCCGTCGTGCTGCCGGAACTCATCTACTACTTCGTCCGTCTTGCTGGATCAAGAAGGCGAGGACGTCATATGTGTGTTGAACGCGGAGGTGATGTATGTTCGGTACTTGATTGGTTGGATCGCGAAGAAGTTCGACTACATCAACCGCGTTAATAAACACTTCTGCTTTACGGTCTACGAGGGTACGTAGACATAATCTCCCCTCTCGTTGCTATGCATCTCCTTAAATAGATCTTGCGTGTGCGTAGAATTTTTTTTCCCATGCAACGTTCCCCAATAGTCGTATCCCACCTTGATCACACGAGTGGGTATGAGAGGAAGACGAGGTCGTCGGACCATCACAACACCACACGTAGAGTATGATTGGACTTGTGACATATGCACGTGTGTCGAGCAACTAGTGCTTCTCCTAAGACATAAAAAGTCAATAGTTTATTAGTATGCAAAATTCGCTAATCGACTTTTCTACCCATATGTAATAACTTTGTAATGCAATATTATCTCAAATTGGCGTTTTAATCCTTCAAATTGAGTGTGATTATTGAGTTGATGTAACCAAAAAATGAAGGTTGTGTTATGACGACTCTATGTTTGCGCATAGCCATTGCAACATCTAACGTATATGGAGCACGCTCAATATCTCATCGACTCTACAAGAATTTATCTTAGTTTATAGTTTAAATAATTATTAGTTGTTTGATCAATGTAAAGTCATCGTGCAGTTCTTCTTCTGCCCAAGTTATTAGGAATGAAATCGACAAAATGACATGTGGGTCCTACTTGCAGGGAAAAAATGGATGCTGCATTACGACGACTTTGTGCTTCCACATAGGCACGGCCCCCATATGCCATATGATGATTGCACTTGTGGTGACTCTGCTAGGGTCGATCTAAGCAATGGTACCAACGGGAAAAGACATGTTTGCCAAGGCAGGAAATTAGTAGGTTCCCTTCAAACTAAGCCATAAGCCAAAATAAAATCTCTTAAGGACCTTCGACGTCTTACAAATAAGCTAATAAAAAATCTTCTGCGTTTTTGGGCACGCAGAGAGAAACAACAAGGTTTACTATGGAATAACCAAGGTATGGCCATATTTAAGACCTTTTTCAAAGGAAGACATCAGAGAGAAAGATTTGTTGCTTTCTTAGACAGGAATGATAGCTGGCGAACGTTTCCCGGGAGCCCAATCCCGACGAACGCCTCCGGAACCATCACATTTGCATCCAACAGTGGTAGTTTTCTGCCCAAAAATTTAATTTAAATAAACTGCCATGGCAGTTTTGTAAAATGCCAACCTAGCCTCCCCTAATACATGTTCAATTGCCACCCGGGCGTTCACAACTGCCATGTCCAACATTAAAAAATGTAAGAGAGTCAAGTTGGGGTCTATGTTAATAGAGCTCTTAACTAGGGACATGATGAGTTATGACATGAAATGTCTGGTTTGTAACAAACTTTTGTACCAAAAACTAAAGACCGAATACAATAAAGAAAGGGAATTGATAGTAATTACTCGATGATTCACGAGAAGGACAATTGTTGACTTTAAAAGGATGATTTATTGATTATTTGTTTGGCGGAACCAAAAGTAAAATTTGGTGTGGACAAGGAACCTGTAAAAACACCTAATTTGTAGTATGGAGAAAAGAGAAATGAGGGAGGAAATGACTACAATTATTATTGTAACTAGTAGGTGTTTTTTTACTTCTTTGGCCCTTGTACAATAGTTGTGTTACTTCAAACCAAAAATCAAACTTATCAAAAAATGAAATATTTTTGGTTAAGTCTATTTTTCGTATTCAATATACATGGTCGCATACACTCGATTTATATTAGTGAGAGGAGCAGTGCGCGTGCAAGATCACTAACTTGATAAATTTAAAAATAAACACAAATATTATAGAAATTTTAACATGGCCCCAAACTAGTCTTCCGTATTCTTTGGTCCAAGGGCCATATGATCTTTTTTCTTACAAGAGGAAATATTAATAAAATAGGGAAAAAAGGCATCAATTAATAATATGAAAATATATTGCTAAGCGCTCTTGCAACATCAAGTATTAAGTTAAATTCAGAACGGTACATACTTTAACTTGTACATACGTCAACATGTTTGCAAAGTTAATAAATTACTAATTTGACATGTGAATGTAATTCTACATAGAACTTTCAATTATTGCATTTCTTTTCAATCAAATTTTAGTTTCTTCAAAACAAAAACTAAGAATCCGTCCAGAATAGCTTGTTCCACATACACAATTAACTTAGATTTATTTATTTATCGGATTTGGTAAGGCACACACAATTTGTCTGAGCCACACATTTTTTTCAATATGTTAGGGATTCTCTTCTTTGTTGAGGCTTCTTGATACGAAAAGTGATATTTTATAAATTGTTTACTCCTTGCAGTCTAGAGATGACATGCGAAAATCAAAGTTTCGCCTCCATCCCGCCGGGGATACTCCTTCGTCATGCCGGTTGTTCGATGCCATTGTCAGTCATTGCATTCATGTGATTATCAGCAGCAGGATCGAGCTCCCTTTTGAGGATCAGATTGATTACATCGAGTTCTCGCTTTCCTTCTAAGTTGAAGAAGTTCTAGAAAATGATTACTTGTTCAACCAACTCAGACAGATGCCTAAAGAGAAGTGGGTTGAGATGTGGTCAAAGCTGAAAAATGTCTCTAGTCACTATGAATTCCAATATCCCCCCAGGAAGGATGATGCGGTGAACATGATATGGCGGCAGGTGAGGCACAAAATCCCCGCAGTTAACCTTGCGATCCACAGGAGTAGGAGACTAAAAGTTCCAGACTGGTGGTGAGCATTTGGTGAATTGTGTACATATTCTCATATCGATGGCGAAACCGGCATCATTCATATGGTTCATGACGAAGCCATGGCGGTCATTCCTTGTGCACCATGACACTGGATCCAGGAAGATGTACTGACAGACACTAACATTTTTGCCCCTTTTTGTTGATCTTACGACACCGTAACCATTACTCCCCCTTGAGGTCATGATATAGTGAGAACGTGTAGTTATGTTACAGAGCTGGCTTGCCCGGCAGAAGCATGTGCATTAGAAACACACTTACAAACATGTGTACCAACAGACTGGATGTTGCAATGTATTCAAGTAGATATAATTTCTCTTAGTACTTTTTGAGCCCTTTAACAGCCAAGGTATCTTTTTTTTTATTGTTTTTGAGACAGCTAACCACCCATTTCAAGTGGTAACAGCCAAGGTATCTTTTGATATGTTCATTCTGTGTTTCCTGTGAGAAATTCTCTGGGTGGCTGGGATCAACTGTTGGCCTGCTTATCTCATTGACTTGTTAGTAGTGGTAGCACAGTAGGTTTCCAGGAAGTGAATCAGGATGTAAGAATTTTATATGCTGTGGAACAAACTGACTATGGTGTGGACTGGAGAACACTTCTATCATGGGCTACTGATTTCTAGCTTGTCATGTCGGTCCTGTTTGCAGCAATTTTTTGGTGGGGATTGTGGAGAAGTAATTGGTGGTTGTGTTTCCTCCAACATAAAAATCCCTGCAGTTAATTTTGCGATTCAGAGGAGTATATAGGAGATTAAAAGTCCCAGACTGCTGGTGAGGATTTGGTGAATCGTGTACGTATTATCATATCGATGGCAAAACCGGCATCATTCATATGGTTCATGACGAAGCCATGGGTGTGCGCATGACACTGGATCACAGGAAGGACTTTTGTGATTATAAACAGAAGAACAAGCTAGCCTGCCAAATTTATAAATATATATTCAGAGGGTCAAAATGGATTTGATCAAACCAACTCCACTTTCGATTTCTATTTGGAATTCAGACTACTGCCTAAAGCTCGTCTGCAAGATGGGCCCACCTAGAAGCTCTCATGGACTGTAAACAGCAAATGCCAAGGACTAATTTGCATATATATCCAGAGGGTCAAATTTTAATTTAAGATTTGGTTGGGGTGCGCCTGCCCAGGCAGTAGTGCAACGCACTGGACGACACCCGAGGGCCCCAGTGGCAAGCCACTGTGGTGGGCCCTCCCCCACAAAAAATAAATTTAATATCGTTATGGGCACATGACCCACATATCAGATATTAAACTGATAAGAACAGATACTACACTTGATCTTAGCCAAAAGGCCGAGAAAGGTATGAGTTGCAGCGTTGCTCTGCCCCTCTATTTGTAGCCTACTCGCCCTCCCGTCCCCTCTTCGCTAGGCGAGGTGGTACTAAACGAGTCGCCTCTCTCGCGCGGCTGCGGAGCGCGGACGCTGCGCTGCGTGCCCCCCGACCCCGAGCCAGCCTCTTTGTTGCATGGGCCTCAAGCGAGACGGCCTTTCCGATGAGGCCTGTATTATGGGCCTGATTTGCTCTCGGCTCTTGGAGGCCGGGCCCTGTCGGAGCGTGTTCTGAAGCCTGACGGTCCTGCATGTTATATGTATGGCTGGCTGAGGCGCTGCACTGCACTGCACGGTGAGACGAGACAACCGGCGAGGCGGACTCGATCGACCGGCAAACTCCCCGGGAATGCAGTCGTCGTGATCGATCGTTATGTGCGTTCTTTTGCAGAATATATACTCTACTACTAGTGTGTAGCTCTGCACAACAGAAGCGACGTTTGAAGATGCAAGGTAGCATCCATCCATCAAGGAATAGTAGTAAAATGTGCATGCAATAAATAGAAAAACACTGCAGATATATAACAACAACAACAAAATGCACTCCTAATAGTTATCCCCTTCCCCACGGGTCATATTAGACTATCCCAGAATGATTCTCATCCTCTAGAGTCTAGATTGTTCTATATCAATGTTTGATGTCATACTTCAATGTGAATCACCAGTTTTTTTTTCCGAAAAAGATTCAAATCTATTAGTTCATCAAAAGTACAAAGCACCTCGAACATAATAGAAATTTACATCGAGGTCGGTCTCTAGACCACCGAATGACAACTACCGCCGTCAGAACGAGCCGCCAACATGCCGCTCCTGTACTGGAGCCGGCATGACATTATCGATGACATTCAGAAAGTCTTCATGCACGTTCCTCTAAGAACTAGTACCATGGAGCCGCAGTCGTCGTCGTTGAACTGTCGAACATATCTGAAGGAACTGGCACCAAATCTTGCCGGCGCATGCACGAGAAGAAACTCTAACCTCGTCGCCCCAAGGAAACGACATAAATCTACGTCGAAGCTCTGTCGACTGCGTCCAGATGGACGAACTCGAGGAGAATCAGAGGACGGAAAACAAACTCGAAGAAGAAGCATCGTCATCCACCAGAGCGCCGCACCAGTGAGGACCGAAGAAAACCTAACCTAAAATACTAACCGAAGCAAAGGCACCGGGAGTGAATCGCCAGTTTATGATGTGCTACTGAAATTATTGATCTCACCAACAAATGATATTAACCTACGACATATCGACATATAAGCTTGTGATTCAACTAATAATTTAACAATAACATAATTATCATAATCCACAAATTTGTGCTCGTGTTGATTGTCACACCTCCCAAGCTTTACCATGCCTATTACACAATATCATGGACATAAGAGAGTATCTCGTGTTTGCTTCCATGCTACTAATGTCTCTTTTTATTAGAGAATCCTATAAGCATGGGAAATGAAGCTTCTAGAATACAT
Source organism: Triticum aestivum (assembly GCF_018294505.1). Taxonomy (NCBI): domain Eukaryota; kingdom Viridiplantae; phylum Streptophyta; class Magnoliopsida; order Poales; family Poaceae; genus Triticum; species Triticum aestivum. The sequence continues at coordinate 723,973,686 of NC_057801.1, forward strand.
GGGATGATAGAGTGGGGGATCAACTAGAAGGCGATGTGGCAGAATCCTATGGGTTTAGAAATTATCTAACGAATGCCAATGCTCAGATTTTCCATATCTCAACCGTTGGATGGAGCATTTTCAACCACTTATGTTTGAAGTTATTGTCACACTATATAGTAGTATAGATGTATAGATATATGACAAATCGTTCTTTCCTTGGATGAGCTGGATCAAACATGTGTTTCTTACCTTGGTTCTGATCATAGGTGGTTGATTGTTTATCTCTTGTTGAGTGTTTTAATGGTGGCCAGAAACATTCAAGAACTAAGTGTAATACTAGCAGGGTCACCAAAATGTTTGATTGTCATAGAAATCGGTAATATGACAATTTTGACAAGAACACCACTCTAGCAGAGTCGCCATCCGACCGAATCATCATAATTCATGGAGGGAACTCCATACTAAGTTAGCGATTATCTATATTTTGAGGTTGTGGGGCTTCGTTTGGAGGGCAGGCGGCCAAACGCCCACCGCGACGCGAGATAATGAACTGTGGTCACGACGTGTCCAACTAGTCGCGCCCCTTCCCGCTACCGCGCCCCATGTTTTCCCACTGCCTGCCGCTGTAAAAAAGCTTGGCTCTCTTTCTCTACACTACCACCATCCGTGCCTCGCAAACTCTTCTTTCTCTGCACTTACACCCTATCGGTTCCCCTTGACTGAAATGGGTTTTGCTCTCGGAGGAGAAGAAATGAATGCTCGACAAGGAGGAAGTCGTTGGAATCGCTGAGGATGAGTGTGATCGTGGCGACGCGGAGGAGGCCATGCAATAGGATCCCACCCTCCTCAACAGGTGCCTAGATTCTAATCTGAAACACATGTTGGTGTTTGGGATGTCAAGCACGAATACATGTATATATCCCGTCTGGGTAGGAGAGGCCTTACACACGCAACTTATATCGGCCACCACATGCTCCTTGATGCCTCACTATTAAGGAGGCATGAGAAGGCATGAGACGAGCGCTACACTGTCAACGTGTCAAACTTCCACCCCAAGAAATATTTGAGCAGACCACCGCTTGGCGGAGGCTGACGTTTGAGAGCAACAACACCATACTGCGAGGAGGCATGATAAGATTTCGCAGCGGAGAGCACGGAAGCGCGTCGGATGATGCCAATTCAATGTCAATGTCGAGGCGACGACTCATGCAATATTGGTCTTGCCCCCTTGAGAAAGTCATTGATGGAAATATGCCTAGAGGCAATAATAAAGTTGTTATTATTATATTTCTTTATTCATGATAAAGGTTTATTATTCATGCTAGAATTGTATTGATCGAAAACTTAAATACATGTGTGGATACATAAACAAATATTATGTCCCTAGTGAGCCTCTACTAGACTAGCTCGTTGATCAAAAGATGGTTAAGGTTTCCTAACCATAGACATATGTTGTCACTTGATAACGGGATCACATCATTAGAAGAATGATGTGATGGACAAGACCCATCCGTTAGCTTAGCATTTGATCATTCAATTTATTGTTATTGCTTTCTTAATGTCAAATACATATTCTTTCGATTATGAGATCATGCAACTCCCGGATACCGGAGGAATACATTGTGTAATATCAAACATCACAACATAACTGGGTGATCGTAAAGATGCTCTACAGGTATCTCCGAAGGTGTATGTTGAGTTGGCATGGATCGAGATTAGGATTTGCCACTCTGTATATCAGAGAGGTATCTTTGGGCCCTCCCGGTAATACACATCACAAGTAGCTTGCAAGCAAAGTGACTAAGGAGTTAGTTACGATTTGATGTATTACAGAACGAGTAAAGAGACTTGCCGGTAATGAGATTGAACTAGGTATGAAGATCCTGATGATCAAATCTCGGACAAGTAACATACAGACAGACAAAGGGAGTTACATATGTCGTCATTAGGTTCGACCGATAAAGATCTTCGTAGAATATGTAGGAACCAATATGGGCATCCAGGTTCCGCTATTGGTAATTGATCAGAGAGGCGTCTCGGTCATGTCTACATCATTCTCGAACCGTAGGGTCCGCACGCTTAACATTCCTTGATGATATAGTGTTATATGAGTTATGTGATTTGGTGACCGAATGTTGTTTGGAGTCCCGAATGAGATCACGAACATGGAGCTCCATAATAGTCCGGAGGAAAATATTGATATATAGGACGGTGGTATTTGGACACCGAAAAGGTTTCGGAGTGAACCGATGAAAGGATCTAGATGACGACTAGAGGGGAGGGTGAATAGGCATTTTAAAACTTTTACGGATTTGGCTTTATTCTAATGCGGAATTAAACTAACGGATACTTTTCAAGCACAAATCCTAAATATGCTAGGCACAACTAGGTGCACCAACAACCTACGCTAAACAAGATAGGAACTTAAGCAAACTAGCAAGCACAAGCTATATCACAAGATATGGAAATGTATGAACAACTAAGCAATTCAACTAGCACAAGATATATCAATATGAGCAAGTATGAATTGTGGAAAGTAAAGAGTGTGGGTATGAGATAACCACAAGTGAGTCAGGGACGCGGATTTATCCCGAAGTTCACACTTGTAAGAGTGCTAATCTCCATTGGAGCAGTGCCGAAGCCAAAACTTTGGGGCGTCACCAAGTGACTCACCGTATTCTTCCTTTCGAGTCACCCCCAACGGATGAGCCTCGATTCACTCGGGGTTGGTCTTGAAGGCGACCACCACACCTTTACAATCTTCTCCGGAGCACACCACAAACACGGAAGCTTCCGGAGGAACTTGACCACCTAGTCCACTTCAACACCCTTCCCCGGATCACACCACAAAAGGAAGCTTCCCGAGGAATCTTGGCCACATAGCCTCTTCACAATCTTCTTAATGTATCACCAAACCGTCTAGGAGGCAGAAGCCTCCAAGAGTAATAAACTCACGAGCTCTCACTCGAACTAATCGATGTGGGGAGCTCAAACCAATGCAACAAATGCAATGCAAGGTCAAGCAACAAATGCTCAACTCACTCTCTCAATCTCACAAGATGCACTCTCGAAACACTACAAAAAATACACTTCTGTGATGATACATGTTTGTCACAGTAGGTTGCGTTTTTTGTCATGCATGTACATCCATGACGATTTTATGACAGAATCAAGATAGTCATATATGTGCTGTCGTAGAAGTGTTCCATGACATTACCAAAATTATCACCACGGAAGTGTCCACTTCCATGACGATAAATCGTGCGTCACAAAAGTGTTTTCGTCAAGGGTGATCGACACGTGGCATCCACCATAACGGAACACTGTTAAGCTATCGGGTTCGGTTTTGGATCCGATAATCCGTTAACAGCCCAGACCAATGGGGATTTTCCACGTGTAAAATCATCATTGGCCGCAGGAAACACGTGTTGCCTCACCGTTGGGACAGATGTCATCCACTCATTGGACAGGAGGCGCCTATGATAGGTCGACACATGGCACGGCCCAACAGTGGCCCATTCCGGTGAAAAAGGTCGGCCCAGTAAAAATTAGCAAGCCGGTCCATATAAGGCCTACTTGTGCCAGGTCCATTTAAGCCCATGGCCCATACGAGATGTGCTAATTCGGCCTGTCAACGGCCCGTTAAACATTTGACACCATTGCAGCCCATCGTCAGTTCGAGCCCGTTAACAGTCCGCTATATATTTGGGCTCAATATCGGCATGATGAGATTTCGGCCTGTTAACGGCCCATTCAATGGATGAGCCGATTTTCAGGATGTACATCTTTCGGCCTTTTAGCGACCCATTGAAATGTTGGGCTAATTTCCGGCCCAGTGTGTCTTTCAGCCTGTTGACGACCCATAAATTTGATGGGCCATTTATAGTCGGGCCTGAGTTTCGGCCTTTTAGCGGCCCATTTAAGTGTTGGTCCAATTTCCAGCCCGGTGTCACTTTTAGCCTGTTGATGGCCCATAAATCAGTTGGGCCATTTGTAGTCGGACCTGAGTTTTGGCCTTTTAGCGACCCATTTAAGTGTTGGGCCAATTCCCGGCCCTGTGTGCCTTTCGGCCTATTAACGGATAATAAATGAGTTGGGCCATTTGTAGTCGGACCTTAGTTTTGGCCTTTTAACGACCCATGCCCTTCATGGTCCAATACCAACCCGATTTCTCTTTCGGCCTGCTAAAGGCCCACAACATAGTTGGGCCATTTACAATACGACCTGACTTTCGGCCTCTTAGCGGCCCATGCTCTTCATGGTCCAGTACAAGCCCGCTGTCTCTTTCGGCCTGCTAAAGGCCTACAATATAGTTGGGCCATATGTAGCCCAAACTTAGTAACGGCCTGTTAATGGCCCGTGAAATAAATTGGGCCCACCTGTTGCCCGCTTCGATGTCGGCCTGTTAATGACCCGGGAGGTAAGAGGGCCGACCATTAACTTTCGGCCTAGTAATGGCCCATTAACTTAATGGTCTCACTAAAGTTCGTACATGTCTTTAGGCCAAATTAGATAATTTGAGCCCATTACGACGAGCAATTATGCACAGGACCAAAATCGATCAAGCAAAGGTACGGCATACAGGGAATAACGTTGCACATCCAGCATATATTATAGGAAATTACATCCACTGGGCAATCAAAGATTGATGCCAGTGCAAATAAATGAGCAGAACCTAACCATCTACAACGTCACAATATGCAACCTCAGCATAGATGACGCCCATAAGCATGTGGGCAAGTTCTTGCTGTTTTGCTACACTGTCTTTGAAAACATTGATCAGTTGTTGTGTCGCACGACTCTGCACCTCTGATTCATCCACCATTTCCATCATTGCTTCAGCCATTAATTGGTTCACAAACATACATTTATTCTGTTGCATTCGAGAGAGAGGATACTGAACAGATTCAGATGGCAATTTTTGCAGGCTTATATTATTGATAGTGGAGAGTGTCTCGACCACTGCATCATAACATAAATTAGAACGGGAACCAAACAGATTAATCATGAGTTATTGCCATATTACCTGGCCTAGATTTACTGGAAAGAAACAATGGGGTTGCCTTGTTGTTTTCAGAGTTTGTCTTCTTATCTTTAGCAGCCTGCACAAAATTAACACACTAGCATTGCTATCATTGGCCAAGTCAGATAATAGAAAAGCAACATTGAAACAGCGAACCTTTGGGCAACTAGCCTACACCGAATTAACACAATATGGCACAACTATCATCAGCCAGGTAAGGTAATACGAAAGCAACATTGACACAATGAATGAATGTGCAACCAGAGAAGCACTACAATTCAGTAATGTGTGTGATATAAGATAGTACACTCATGCAACTCAGTATGCAAAACTACCAGGCAATTTTCCTTACAAAAATCAATATTGACGCCTTTAAAATTTTGCTACAACTAATTTTAGATCAGATAAAGGTTAGATTCATGCCGATTAACAAAATACATGCTGATGTAAAAATATAGTGATATACAACAGGTACTTACATCAACATTGGAGCACAGATAATCCCCACAAGATATTTTCCTCGAATACGATCCCAATGGAGGAAGTCTTCTATCGTTTAACCTTATTTTCTAAAAGAGAGATGGGTAAGAAACATGCAGAAAATATGATCAGAATGCTATAAAATTTCATGATGCGAGGATACGCACACGCTTCTTAGAATGGAGTTGACATTCTTTTGATGGACTGGAGTGGACTAGTTCTTTGGCCATTGGAATCTGCTTATTATCAGTGGGAGTTGGGTTTCTCTGTGTTGGGGCAGTATCTATGAAAAATGGAGTTGGTTTATTATCTCCTTGCGTTTGGATCTTTTGCAAAGACCTGATTTGTAACTCTTCAGATTCTAACATAGCCGTATTCCCCTTGCATGCCTTATATAGAAGAATGGTGATTCGGTTATAAAACGTGCTACAACAGAGATGGAATAGGTACTGAAGAATAGAAAGGCATGACATATTGACATGTATTCCCTCCATCCAGAAATAAATGGATGGGTCTAGGCGTATTTCAGTTCTAGATACATCCAGTTTTATCCATTTTTGCGACATGTAATCCGGACGGAGTGAGTATGATGTAAGAGCTAGGGATACGACAAGACAACACAGTAAAAAAAACACTGAAAACCCACTGCAGAACCAAAGTATTCAAACCCACTGATATGAGATAGTACACTCATGCAGCTCAGGATGCAAAACTACCAGGCCGTTTTCCTTACAAAAATCAACATTATGGCCTTTAATCATACATTTTGCTACAACTAAATTTAGATCAGATAAAGGTTGGATTCACGCTGATTAACAAAGTACATGCTGATGTAAAAATATAGTGATATACAACAGGTACTTACATCTACATTGGAGCACAGAGAATTCCTGCAAGAATCTTTCCTCATAAACGATACCATTGCAGAAATTCTTCTATCTGTTAAGCTTATTTTCTAAAAGAGAGATGGGTAAAAAACATGTAGAAAATATGATCAGCATGCTATAAAATTTCATGATGCAAGGATATGCACACGCTTCTTAGAATGGAGTTGACATATTTTTGCTGGACTAGAGCGGACTAGTTCTTTGGCCACTGGAATCTGCTTATTATCAGTAGGAGTTGGGTTTCTCTGTGCTGGAGCAGTATCTATAAAAATTAGAGTTGGTTTATTATCTCCTGGCGTTTGGATCTTTTGCAAAGGCCTTGTTTGTAACCCTTCAGATTCTAACATAACCGTCTTCCCCTTGCATGCCTTGTATAGAAGAATGATGCTTTAATTATAAAACATGCGACAGCAGAGAGATGTAATAGGTACTGAAGAATAGAAAGGCATGACATATTGACATGTATTCCCTCCATCCGGAAAAAATGGATGGGTCTAGGCGTATTTTAGTTCTAGATACATCCTTTTTTATCCATTTCGGCAACATGTAATCCAGACGGAGGGAGTATGGTGAAAGAGCTAGGGATACGACAGGACAACACAGCAAAAAAACACTAGTTGAATGTAAAATTGTATGCTAGCGGAATACATACAGAAATAACTAAGGCAACATACACGTGTATGATTGGGAAACTAAGATGGCATTGCAATAAAGCACTAGAACAACACTTCAATGTAAAAAAAACATGGTATGGTAGACAGATGAAGTACATACTAATGAATAACAATGCATAAGATATTCAGAAGCATGATGTCCAAATTAAGCGGATGGCATTGCGATAGAGTAGAATGATGGTACTTGAATTTGAAAACATGTTATCATGAATGGAATAGGTACTGAAAAACAGGAAGACATGACATATTTACACGCATGATCAACATGCTAAGCACATGGCATTGCAACAGAGTAGATACACTCCAGGACAGTATATGCATGTTGTACCCATATCACAGGCCAAGTTAGAGCAAGGACCTTGTGGGGTGAAGAGGATTCATCATCTTTCTGCAAGTCTTCTGAAGAACTGCCTTTACATGTTCCATCATATTGGGTATCATTGACATCAAGTTTATTGGCCTTTACATTGCTCCGTGAGGTTCTTGTGGATATATCAGTGTGTGCAATTATATCTGACATGCATGCAAGACAACTAGTAGTTAGATTTATGTAATGAGTGCCTGTAGGAGACGACATAAATAGTAGGACTAGGGTTAACTAGCAGCAACAGGTCTCATAAACTAAAGGGAGAACACAAATGAAAGCTACAGAATATGTATCGTTTGTACTCGAGATTAACTAGATGGCACACAAAAGTATTAAAGAACAACATAGGTAATACTAGAACTGGTATAATACTATAATCACCAGCCTGTGGGATAGCATTGGCTGATCGATGATAACTATGGAACATCGTTACCTAAACAATAAGTATCTTAGCTGAACTATGGAACATTGTTAACTCCCGAACAAGACCCGTAAGAGATCAGCATGAATATACAGTGAAATGTGATGATCTATTTTCCATGCTTAGATGAATAACAAAGCCATAAATGTTGCACACAAGTAAGATGAGGGTACAACCTATCTGGCTGCCATCCATAGAAGTGAGCATCATGTGCTGACTTGTCGATGGCCCTGCAGTTGTTGTGGCTGTCCATGTCGGGCACGCGCATTCGATGTAGGGAACTATTGAGTGGGGACTATAGCTCCCTTCTGGTGTATGCTTCCCTTGTTGGAGCAGCTGCGGTGAGTCGGAAGATGGTGTGTCTGAAGATGCAGATAACACATAATGTTAAGAACGACGTATCTCTTTGATCTGAAGAAATACACTAAGAGATCAACAGCAAGGTACGAGAGTGGTCACACGTCTGTTGACTGAAGACTAAATTGGGGTCACATGATTTTATTTTATTTTTGTACTGTCCGATCTACGCCGGATGGCTTGATGGCCGTCTTGTGCCTCCCGGCTGACACTGTTCGGAATCTTCCCCGAAGAGCCAGCGACCAATGGCAGAGCAACCTACCTCCGCCTTCCGTGGCCCCGAATAAAACCCCGCTCCCTGCCCACTGTACTGCCATGGTTGCGCCGCCCCCGGGCCAATCCACAAAGACTCCCCATCATCCAAATTCGGCGGCGGCAGTACCTTCTACCCACAGAACTCTAAAAGATAGCCATCTAAGCGCTACTTCCACGGAAAACTTGCGGCCCCGCACCCTTATGTTAGACACCAGCCAACCGGCAGCCTAGGAGCTCCGCCGCCTCGAGGGTTGCTGCTTTCCATTGGGAATCGATTGGCCCAGAATAAAAATTCAGACAACTGACGCCTAAATAAAGTGATTTGAGATGAGGGTGCGACCTATCTAGCGGCATGGTGAAGTAGGCAGGTCCAGCTGCCAAGTCGGTGAGGCCGGCGCGGTTGCGGTGGCGACCGGCGGCAGGGAAACAGCGATGTCGAGACGGTCGACGGCTACGGGAAAGCAGCGCCAGGACTCTGGACGAATCCGAAGTTGGAGCCGCTCCGGCGTCGTGAACAACGATGGGGGTGAATTGGCTCTGGTACGGTTCACGCGGCCATCATCGAGGCAGCACCAGCAGCACGGAGTAAGAGGCATACGAACCAGTGCACGACAGCAAATGGAAAGCGTCTCCGGCATTAGCAAGGAGGGCGGCTTTGAAAATTGTGCGGTGGGGGCGCCATGGAGGTGGGCTGAGGTTTCACGGCTCGGGAGAAGGGAGCTTCCCGGGGAGAAGGTGATTTGGCACCCATGAGGTATGAATGGGGGCGGGGAGGGGATTGGGAGGGGAGTGGAACCATGTCTTACGGACGCATTTGTCTGAAATGTGAGGGGGAGTTACAGTTCTACCCTTGCCTTTAGGCTTCTCGGCTTGGGTCTATGTACTGAGGGTCGGAGATAGTAGAGTAACTTTGCTTCTCCCCAAATAGTGGGCGGGAGAGATTTCGGGCGAGGAGGGCGTGTTTTGAACTATAGTGGGCGCCAGCGATTTCGGGTGAGGAGAGCGTGTTTTGAAATAATGGGCACGAGCTATTTCGGGCGAGGAGAGCGTGTTTTGCTGACCATGGTTTATGAATTATTCGGCACATGTCATTTCGGCCGAGGATAAGGCGCGCTTGGATGAAGTTACGAACCTACCCTCGATGTACGACAGGCCAATTGATGTGTGTCCCACATAGGACGGTAATTTCGCGTCTCCCATTTATTTTCTCCGGTGAATTCCACCGAGCAGAGAGGATGTTTAACGGTTTGTTCAAATTTTGGGAGAATGAGCATCCACGTCTACCTTACCAAGTCGATTCGAATCAAATTTTGAAATATTATCTTGCCACTTCTTTTTTAGATGGAGAGATGATGCTCGGGAGTAATGTGTTTTTACATGCTCGTTGCTAGCGATTTACTATATGACAAATAGTTGACCCACTAAAAAACGTGAATCAAACCCAAAATGAAATGTCTCGATTCAATGAAATAGCTCGTTCACTAGGTCAAAATAGTGAACTAAATCCAAAATTGAACACCTCAATCGAGTAGCATGTTGTACATTATTATAGTACTCCATGAACATGTTGAAAGTCAAATTAATGAACTTGTTTGATATACGCATATATCCGTTCATGTGTGGATTGCAGACAACATGTTCTCCAATTTAAATATTTGAATGTAAGTTTATATCGAAGCATGGTTTATATTAGTCTTTGATGCATAAAACGCGACCTCCCCCTCTCCCGGACTCCTGTTCTCTCTCTCTCGCGCGCACGCGCGCACGCTGACAATCTTCAATTATGTCGCACGCATCCGACACAAAAACCTTGTTGGTCCCTCTCCCTTTCTCTCCATCTCTCTCTCTCTCACTCTCTCTCTCTCTTTGTATGTGTGTGTGTGTGTGGGGGGGGGGGTCTTTCTAGTTTGCATGCATATATACACCATCTATAGGTCTCGCTCGCACACTATGTATGATACTCTAGCTAGTACAAGCTAGATATCTTGGGTGCACTCATCGTACGCACACAAATTCCTTGGCTCTTTGCCGGTAACTCTCTCACGCACCACTCTGTCGTCTCGGAGCTCTTCCCCCCCTCTCTCAAAATCTACATCCACCTGGGTCACACATACACATGCATATCTCACTCGCACTCGATAGGCCCATCTAACACTCCATATCTCTCCCTCGTTTTCTCTCCATCTCACATGCACACACACACAATCTCATGCCTAGCTAGCCAATTATGATGGTCTCTCACTCAATTGTAGCACACACAGTCCCCCCTATATGTATATGGCTAGCTAATCTTAGTCTCCATCACAAACATGTGCATGGTCTATCTCGATTTCTCTCGGGGCATCTTTCTATCGCGCACGCACCTCCCTCGATCTCCCACCCATATAGTCCCCTCACGATCTCGAGGGGACCTCTCTATTACAAACACACCCTCTCTCCCTCCCCACGTGTCCATGTCCTCCATGTGTCCCTCTCGACCTTTGTTCCTTGTTGGCCAGACCTCTATTGGACATGTGCTACAGGGGTGTCTCTCTCCGTTGCAAACAGTCACACACTAGATATCTTCATGTATCTCCTCGCCTCATGATACGTCTCCGTCGTATCTATAATTTTTGATTGTTCCATGCCAATATTATTCAACTTTCATATACTTTTGGCAACTTTTTATACTATTTTTTGGGACTAACATATTGGCCAGTGCCTAGTGCCAGTTCCTGTCTATTGCATGTTTTATGTTTCGCAAAACCCCCATATCAAACGGAGTCCAAACGGGATTAAAATGGACGGAGAATTATTTTGGAATATTTGTGAATTTTGGGAGGAAGAATCAATGTGAGACGATGCCCGAGGTGGCCACGAGATAGGGGCCCATGCCCACTTAAAGTGGGCGCGCCCCCCACCCTCGTGGGCCACCCGTAAGGCGGTTGACGCTCGTTTTTTGCCGCAAGAAAGCTAATTTTATGAGAAAAATCTGGGCGAAAGATTCACCCCAATCCGAGTTACGGATCTCCAGATATAAAGGAAACGGTGAAGGGGCAGAATCCGAGAATGCAGAAACAGAGAGATAGATCCAATCTCGGAGGGGCTCTCGCCCCTCCCATGCCATGGGAGCCAAGGACCAGAGGGGAAACCCTTCTCCCATCTAGGGAGAAGGTCAAGGAAGAAGAAGAAGAAGGGGGGCTCTCTCCCCCTTGCTTCCGGTGGCGCCGGGACGCCGCCGGGGGCCATCATCATCACCGCGATCTTCACCAACACCTCCGCCATCTTCACCAACATCTCCATCACCTTCCCCCATCTATATTCAGCGGTCCACTCTCCTGCAAGCCGCTGTACCCTCTACTTGAACATGGTGCTTTATGCTTCATATTATTATCCAATGATGTGTTGCCATCCTATGATGTCTGAGTAGATTTTCGTTGTCCTATCGGTGATTGATGAATTGCTATGATTGGTTTGAGTTGCATGTTTTATTATTGGTGCTATCCTATGGTGCCCTCCATGTCGTGCAAGCGTGAGGGATTCCCGCTGTAGGGTGTTGCAATGCGTTCATGATTCGCTTATAGTGGGTTGCATGAGTGACTGAAACACAAACCCGAGTAAGGGGATTGTTGCGTATGGCATAAAGGGGACTTGATGCTTTAATGCGATGGTTGGGTTTTACCTTAATGAATCTTTAGTAGTTGTGGATGCTTGCTAGAGTTCCAATCATAAGTGCATATGATCCCAGAAGAGAAAGTATGTTAGCTTATGCCTCTCCATCAAATAGAATTGCAATAGTGATTACCGGTCTAGTAACATAGTCAATGGCTTAGGGACAATTTTACAACTCCTACCACCACTTTTCCACACTCGCTATATTTACTTTATTGTTTATTTATCTAAACAGCCCCTACTTTTTATTTACGTGTTCTTTATTATCTTGCAAACCTATCCTATCACACCTACAAAGTACTTCTAGTTTCATACTTGTTCTAGGTAAAGCAAACACTAAGCGTGCGTAAAGTCGTATCAGTGGCCGATAGGACTTGAGAGAGTATTTGTTCTACCTTTAGCTCCTTGTTGGGTTCGACACTCTTACTTATCGAAAGAGGCTACAACTATCCCGTATACTTGCGGGTTATCAAGACCTTTTTCTGGCGCCGTTGCCGGGGAGTCATAGCGTGGGGTGAATATTCTCGTGTGTGCTTGTTTGCTTTATCACTAAGTAATTTTTATTTGCTGTTCTAAGTTGTTCTCTATCTTTAGTTATGGTTATGGAACATGAAATACCAAAAAAATTAGGTGTACTTGCTACTCATGGAGATGGGGTAACTCCTAAAACCCTTGATTCTCATTATGTGAAAGATATTATGTACTACTTTGATAATCCTGAGAAAACCCCATTCAACTTTATAATGGGAGACACATTGGATCAACGTGAATACTTTAGGGATTATCGCTCGACACAAGAAGGGAAACTATTATGGGACCAATTTATTATGTTGCGTTGGTATGCCCGGGATCTATGCTTGAGATATGATATTACTTGTTGCTCTAGCATGAAGGCTCCACACCTTCCCTTTTCATGCAAATTTAATGATAATGAAACCTTAGCTTCTTATGCTAATGGTATATATGATTACTATGATGTGGAACAAATAGAAGAATTTGTTGCTTTTAAGGCTGCTTATGAAATTGAATCTTTGTTTGAAAAGTATGAAGCTTTTGATGATGATGGTCTTTATAGGCCTGAAAATCTTGCTATACTTAGATATTGCTATGAAAATTATGAATACCATTACTATATTAATGCATTTATTGAGAAAGTCTCCGCCAAGAAGAGACTAATATTTTGCAGGAAGCTATGGAAGAAGAAATTGATGAAACTGTGAGCTCATTGGATGAAAAAGATGATGAGGAGAGCGAAGAACAAAAGGAGGAAGAGCGGATTGATCACCCGTGCCCACCTTCTAATGAGAGTAACTCTTCAACTCATACATTGTTTAATTCCCCTTCGTGCTTACCGAAGGATGATTGCTATGATCCCGTTGATTCTCTTGAAATATCCAGTTTTGATGATGCTTGCTATGCTTGTGGCCAAGATGCCAATATGAATTATGCTTATGGAGATGAACTTGCTATAGTTCCTTATGTTAAACATGAAATTGTTGCTATTTCACCCACGCATGATAGTCCTATTATCTTTTTGAATTCTCCCGACTACACTATATCGGAGAAGTTTGTGCTTATTAAGGATTATATTGATGGGTTGCGTTTTACTACTATACATGATGATTTTGATAGATATAATATGCATGTGCTTGCTTCTCCTACTTGCAATTATTATGAGAGAGGAACTATATCTCCACCTCTCTATGTTTCCAATATGATAAAATTGCAAGAAACTGTTTATACTATGCGTTGGCCTTTACTATGTGTGCATGAATTGTTCTTTTATGACATGCCGATGCATAGGAATAGAGTTAGACTTCGTTGTTGCATGATGTATGTTATGTTGTGCTCACTACTAAATTACAAATCATTGTTAATTAAAATTGGCTTTGATATACCTTGGGATCCGGGTGGATTCATTACTTGAGCACCATATGCCTAGCTTAATGGCTTTAAAGAAAGCGCTGCCAGGGAGACAACCCAGAAGTTTTAGAGAGTCATTTATTTTTGGTGAGTGATTTTATATAGTTTAAAAACAAAAAAAATAAAGAGGGGAACCTAAAAACTTTTCAAAAAGGAAAGTGAAAGTGAGAGAGACAAGCATTGTTGAAGTGGGAGAGCTCCTTGAACTTTGTTCATGCTCACGGAAACTTTGTGAATCTTGATTACAGAAATTTTTCATCAAAAATAATTATCCCCTTGTACAATTCCAATGTATTATAAAAATAATGTGCCAAGGTTTGCCTTTAGGATGTTTACAATGCTTGTTGGTTTGTACGGTGCATGACAGAAACTTTGGCTGTAGTGCGCGATTTTACATTTTTAACTGGAACATCAAACGGTTCTGATTCTTTTTGCACTGTCTTGCTATAAAACTTGTTTATTTTTCCTAATTTTGGTAGAAGTTTTGGGGTACCAGAAGTATGGTGGATGGTCAGATTGCTACAGACTGTTCTGTTTTTGACAGATTCTATTTTTGATGCATAGTTTGCTTGTTTTGATGAATCTCAATTTTTATCAGTGGATTAAGCCATGGAAAAGTTATATTACAGTAGACACAATGCAAAAACAAAATATGAATTGGTTTGCTACAGTACTTAGAGTGGTGATTTGCTTTATTATACTAACGGATCTTACCGAGTTTTCTGATGAAGTTTTTGTGTGGATGAAGTGTCTAAATGAGGAGGTCTCGATATGAGGAAAGGACGAGAGGCAAGAGCTCAAGCTTGGGGATGCCTGAGGCACCCCAAGTAAATATTCAAGGAGACTCAAGCGTCTAAGCTTGGGGATGCCCCGGAAGGCATCCCCTCTTTCTTCAACAAGTATCGGTATGTTTTCGTATTCGTTTCGTTCATGCGATATGTGCAAGTCTTGGAGCATCTTTTGCATTTAGTTTTCACTTTTCTTTTATGCACCATGCTTGTATGAGATAGTCCTTGGTTGATTTATAGAATGCTCATTGCGCTTCACTTGAATCTTTTGAGTATCGCTTTATAGAATGCTTCATGTGCTTCACTTATATCATTTGAAGTTTGGATTGCCTGTTTCTCTTCACTTAGAAAACCGCCAATTGTAGAATGCTCTTTTGCTTCACTTATAATTGTTAGAGCATGGGCATATCTTTTGTAGAGAGAATTAAACTCTCTTGCTTCACTTAGATCTATTTAGAGAGATGACATGAATTGGTCATTCACATGGTTAGTCATAAAATCCTACATAAACTTGTAGATCGCTGAATATGATATGTTTGATTCCTTGCAATAGTTTTGCGATATAAAGATGGTGATATTAGAGTCATGCTAGTGGGTGGTTGTGGATTGTAGAGACACTTGTGTTGAGCTTTGCAAGTCCCGTAGCATGCACGTATGGTAACCGTTGTGTGGCAAATTTGAAGCATGGGGTGTTTCTTTGATTGTCTTCCTTATGAGTGGCGGTCGGGGACGAGCGATGGTCTTTTCCTACCAATCTACCCCCCTAGGGGCATGCGTAGTAGTACTTTGCTTTGAGGGCTAATAAACTTTTGCAATAAGTATATGAGTTCTTTATGACTAATGTGAGTCCATGGATTATACGCACTTTTACCTTTCCATCATTGCTAGCCTCTTCGGTACCGTGCATTGCCCTTTCTCACCTCGAGAGTTGGTGCAAACTTCGCCGGTGCATCCAAACCCCGTGATACGATACGCTCTATCACACATCAGCCTCATTATATCTTCCTCAAAACAGCCACCATACCTACCTATTATGGCATTTCCATAGCCATTCTGAGATATATTGCCATGCAACTTCCATCATCATCATATACATGACTTGAGCATTTATTGTCATATTGCTTTGCATTATCGTAAGATAGCTAGCATGATGTTTTCATGGCTTGTCCGTTTTTGATGTCATTGCTACGCTAGATCATTGCACATCCCGGTACACCGCCGGAAGCATTCATATAGAGTCATATCTTTGTTCTAGTATCGAGTTGTAATATTGGGTTGTAAGTAAATAAAAGTGTGATGATCATCATTATAGAGCATTGCCCCATGAAAAAAGAAAAAAAAAAGAAAAAGAAAAAAAGGGGGCCAAAGAAGCCCACCGAAAAAGAAAAAAAAGAAAAAAAGAAAGAAAAGAAAAGGGGCAATGTTACTATCCTTTTTCCACACTTGTGCTTCAGAGTAGCACCATGTTCTTCATATAGAGAGTCTCCTATGTTGTCACTTTCATATACTAGTGGGAATTTTTCATTATAGAACTTGGCTTGTATATTCCAACGATGGGCTTCCTCAAATGCCCTAGGTCTTCATGAGCAAGCAAGTTGGATGCACACCCACTTAGTTTCTTTTGTCGAGCTTTCATACATTGATAGCTCTTAGTGCATCCGTTGCATGGCAATCCCTACTCCTCACATTGACATCAATTGATGGGCATCTCCATAGCCCGTTGATTAGCCGCGTCGATGTGAGACTTTCTCCCTTTTTTGTCTTCTCCATATAAACCTCCACCATCATGTTCTATTCCACCTATAGTGCTATATCCATGGCTTGCGCTCATGTATTTCGTGAGGGTTGAAAAAGCTGAAGCGCGTTAAAAAGTATGAACCAATTGCTCGGCTTGTCATCGGGGTTGTGCATGATGGGGGCATTTTGTGTGACGAAAATGAAGCATGGCCAAACTATATGATTTTGTAGGGATAAGATCTCTTTGGCCTTGTTGTTTTGAAAACACATGATTGCTTTATTGGTACGCTCGAAGTATTATTGTTTTTATGTCAAATGATAGACTATTGCTTTGAATCACTCGTGTCTTAATATTCATGCCATGATTAGACATATGATCAAGATTATGCTAGGTAGCATTCCACATCAAAAATTATCTTTTTTATCATTTACCTACTCGAGGACGAGCAAGAATTAAGCTTGGGGATGTTGATACGTCTCCGTCGTATCTATAATTTTTGATTGTTCCATGCCAATATTATTCAATTTCATATACTTTTGGCAACTTTTTATACTATTTTTTGGGACTAACATATTGATCCAGTGCCCAGTGCCAGTTCTTGTTTCTTGCATGTTTTATGTTTCGCAGAAACCTCATATCAAACGGAGTCCAAACGGGATAAAAACGGACGGAGAATTATTTTGGAATATTTGTGATTTTTGGGAGGAAGAGTCAATGCGAGACGATGCCCGAGGTGGCCACGAGATAGGGGCCCACGCCCACTTAAAGTGGGTGCGCCCCCACCCTCGCGGGCCACCCATAAGGCAGTTGACACTCTTCTTTTGCCGCAAGAAAGCTAATTTTATGAGAAAAATCTGGATGAAAGATTCACCCCAATCGGAGTTACGGATCTCCAGATATAAAGGAAACGGTGAAGGGGCAGAATCCGAGAACGCAGAAACAGAGAGATAGATCCAATCTCGGAGGGGCTCTCGCCCCTCCCATGCCATGGGAGCCAAGTACCAGAGGGGAAAACCTTATCCCATCTAGGGAGAAGGTTGAGGAAGAAGAAGAAGAAGAAGGGGGGCTCTCTTCCCCTTGCTTCCATTGGCGCCGGGACACCACCGGGGGCCATCATCATCACCGCGATCTTCACCAACACCTCCGCCATCTTCACCAACATCTCCATCACCTTCCCCAATCTATATTCAGCGGTCCACTCTCCCGCAACCCGTTGTACCCTCTACTTGAACATGGTGCTTTATGCTTCATATTATTATCCAATGATGTGTTGCCATCCTATGATGTCTGAGTAGATTTTCGTTGTCCTATCGGTGATTGATGAATTGCTATGATTGGTTTGAGTTGCATGATTTATTATTGGTGCTGTCTTATGGTGCCCTCCGTGTCGCGCAAGCGTGAGGGATTCCCGCTGTAGGGTGTTGCAATGCGTTCATGATTCGCTTATAGTGGGTTGCATGAGTGGCTGAAACACAAACCCGAGTAAGGGGATTGTTGCGTATGGGATAAAGGGGACTTCATGCTTTAATGCTATGGTTGGGTTTTACCTTAATGAATCTTTAGTAGTTGCGGATGCTTTCTAGAGTTCCAATCATACGTGCATATGATCCAAGAAGAGAAAGTATGTTAGCTTATGCCTCTCCCTCAAATAGAATTGCAATAGTGATTACCGGTCTAGTAACATAGTCAATGGCTTAGGGACAATTTTACAACTCCTACCACCACTTTTCCACACTCGCTATATTTACTTTATTGTTTATTTATCTAAACAGCACCTACTTTTTATTTACGTGTTCTTTATTATCTTGCAAACCTATCCTATCACACCTACAAAGTACTTCTAGTTTCATACTTGTTCTAGCTAAAGCGAACACTAAGCATGCGTAGAGTCGTATCAGTGGCCGATAGGACTTGAGAGAGTATTTGTTCTACCTTTAGCTCCTCGTTGGGTTTGACACTCTTACTTATCGAAAGAGGCTACAACTATCCCGTATACTTG
This sequence comes from Triticum aestivum, assembly GCF_018294505.1. Lineage (NCBI taxonomy): Eukaryota > Viridiplantae > Streptophyta > Magnoliopsida > Poales > Poaceae > Triticum > Triticum aestivum. Next base: position 723,992,231 of record NC_057801.1, read on the forward strand.
CGAGTTATCACCTCACTTTTCTATCTCAGAGATGCATGCGTAATATGTTCGCATAAGAAACGAAAAAACACACACTCTCTCTAATTTATCGTTTGTTGTCACTTTCTCTTTCACACACATACTCTTTTTGCACACTTACTCATTCTCCTTCACACGCACTGGATTTATCTCGACTTAGGCACTCTCCTCGGTCCATAGCATATAGATTTATTGAAAAGTCAAACATCACAAAGTTTGACCATGTACGTGGAGAAAAACAATTACATCTAGTACGGCAAACATATACCATTAGATTCACCATGAGATGTAGTTTTGTATGATGTATCTTTGGTATTGTAGATATAAATAACATTTGCGTAAACCTGATCAAAGTTTCCAAAGTTTGACTTCTAAAAAATTTACATGCACTGCATTATCGAGCGGATGGAATATCTCTTTCCCCCGCTCAGCTATCTGACGCACCACTCAGCCTTATCGGGGCTCCTCAATCTCTCTCAAACTTTATTGGTCAGTTTGGTTCGTGACCTGACCCTCATGCCTTGATGGCCAGTACTGCCTAGTGTGGACGTGAGATGTAAAATATTTCTGCCTGGCTAGGCTTGTGTGGTGTTGAAGCGTTTGGTCCATGCCTAGGCCAGGCAAAGCATCAACGTCCCATCAATCAATCCATGCAGCAATTATTTAATGCTAATATCCATCCATGTTGCTGTTAGCCTCGTGGCCGCACGATCAGGCACGGCCAGGCATTCAAAATCGGTCGCCTGGGCCAGGCGACTTGCAGTGTCTGGAGTCCAGCCAAGTTACTTAAAGTGCAAGGGAACCCAGGCCAGGCGGGCTTTCTTTTTCACATGGTAGCAACCAAACAAGCGTGCATGAAATCCATCTACTACCCCAGGCAAGGCAAAGGATGCTCATGACGCAAGCCAAACTGACCTTATATCTCCCTGGTTCACACATACACATGTCTCGCTCGCGCTATACATATAGACCCATCCAACACTCTCCGCCCTTGTTCTCTCTCCATGTGACACGCACCCCCCTAAGTACCATAATCCCTCACTCCATCATAGGCGCAAGCACTCCCCCCTCCTAAGTATGATTATCTCTTACTAGCCATCAGGAACACACGTATTGTCTCCTTCCATCCATACGTCTATCTCGATATCTCTCGAGGCATCTTCTATCGCGCACACCTTGTCACTCGATCTCCCACCCATCTAGTCCCATCACGATCTCCAGGGGATCTCTCTATGACAAACATACACTCTCTCCTCCCCATGTCTGCATTTTCTCCGTACGTCTCTCTCGACCTCTCTCCCTTGTTTGTCAGACCCCTCTTGGCCACGTTCTAGGGGTCTTGCTGTCTCGGTTCCAAACAACCACACACTATCTCCTCACCTTGCCTCCGTTGTCGAAGATGCATGTGTGATATGTTTGCATAAGACACACACGCTTTTTCTCTACTTTTATCATGTGTTGTCCATGTCTCTTTCACACACACACACACAAACACACTTTTCACTCACTCTTTCTATCTCTCTCTCTCTCTCTAGTTAGGGACTCTATCACGTCCATAAGCATATGGATGTTTTGAAAAGTCAAACCTCAGAAAAGTTTGACTAGGTATATGTGGAGAAAAACATTTACATCTAGAACGATCATTAGATTCATCACAACATGTTCTTACTTCATACTATCATTTATGTTTGGTATTGTAGATATAAGTAATTTCTTTATAAACTTGGTCAAAGTTTCAAAAGTTTGACTTTAAAAAAAATGTTGGAACTACATTATCGAACGGAGGGAGTAGCTCTTTCTCTCTCTCTATCTGCTATCTCTCACGGGCCTCCCCTCTCACTCCAACTCTCTATACCGACGGATTATACGCTCACTCTGTCAGCGTATAACTTCGTATATTGTTTAGTTGACCGGTCAACCAATCCACATGCTGCCTTGTCAGCTCGTGTTCTGTATCTTCGTGTGCTAGCCCATGTGGCAGTGGGTGAAAATAAGTAAACTAGAGGCTCATCTGACACGCGGTGAAGTAAACAAAGTTGAAACCACTCGGGGTAGCACCCCACTCACTAGTAAATTGAGGGCGCATTGAGGACACACTTCTTGCGCGTGAAGGCCGCACTCGAGCACAACTCACCACTGCCTGGCGACGTGCACAGAAGGACACACTCGCGCACACCCAGCACACAACACACACCAGCACACGTGTACACCACCCTCGCCGCCTGTTGAGATGGATGGCGAGGCAGCCAACAAGCGGAGGCGGCTTGAGCCAAAACCGCATCCGGCGAGCCTGGACTTCATCAGCAGCCTCCCCAACGACATGCTGCTTGTCATCATCGGCCTCCTCCCCACCAAATCTGCCGTGCGGACCGCCCTGCTCTCCCGACGGTGGCGCCCCCTCTGGAGCTGCATCCCCCTCAACCTCACCGTTGACAGCTGCCTCTGCGACGGGGATTGCAAGTGCATGGCCGCAGTCTCCAAGATCCTTTCATCGCACCCTGGGCCAGCCAGACGCCTTGACATCCGCATGTTCAGTACCAACTGCAAGGTCCAACCCAAGTTCGACGAGTGGTTCTTATCCCCCGCCCTAGATCAGCTCGAGGAGCTCAGCTTTGAAGCTGGACGATGTCGCTCTCTCCCGCTGTCCGCGCTCCGCCTCACGCCAACGCTGCATCGCGCCAGCTTCAACTCCTGCTATCTTCCCCAGATTAATGCCGCGCCCGCCCTTCTTCTCCCTCAACTCAAGCAGCTCGACCTCTTCGACATTGTCATCTCGAAGAAGGCTATGTTGCACCTGCTCCGCAGTTGTACTGCGCTCGAGTACCTTCGTCTTGAGCAGATCCACAGGTTCATTAGCCTCCACATCGCCTCGACGAATCTCCGATGGATTTATGTATCTTGCTGGCCCCGCAACAAGACATCAATTGGGAAGAGATCACTCCAGCTGTTCCACTTTATGGTCATCGAGAAGGCGCCTTTCCTTGAGAGATTGCTTGTATCGGATCTAGAAGGTCCAACAAAAATCAGGGTCATTGACGCGCCGAAATTGACAGCGTTGGTGTACTCATCTGCCAAATTCTCCGAACTCTTTATTGGATCCGTAATCGTTTAGGTACAACACTCATCTTCTTCTACGTCTTCTTGAAATTCACATTTTTAAATTTCTTCTTGATGTATTTAACAGACAAAATGTTAATGCATGTCCCTAAAAACTATATCATTGGATTCGTATTTGAACATAATTTCAAATGGTGTAATTTTTATTGACATGCATTGGCATTTTCTTAGGTAAATCTGTGGTCAAAATTTTATACTAAATACGAGGTAGTATTCCCTCCGTCCCAAAATTCTTGTCTTACATTTGTTTAGATACAGATGTATCTAACACTAAAATGTAACTAGATACATCCGTATTTAGACAAACTTAAGACAAGAATTTTGGGACGGAGGGAGTACAAAAGTGGGCTATGTAGGCCAAAACACGTGCCAAATTCACTTGTGATGCATTTGGCATCGATGCCCCTCCATTGCTCACCTGGTGCCCCAATCTGGATCACCTACTTTGCTCCGGTGCCAAATTAACTCACGCAATGAAAAAACACTGCGTGGGAGAGAGAGAGGACTGAGGCAATAAAAAACACTTGTTTGGGAGAGTGAGAGGCTGGTGTAGTTGGTTTGATTGATTTGTTTATACATGTGGGTCTGTGTGCACAGTGGTGCCAACTCTCTCACATCACGAGAGCGGTGCCAAAATCTTTTGATTTGACATCGATGCGTATTATGTGGCATACTTTTGCGAAATATGGCATCGGCCACATAGTGGAAGGCAACAAATGCCCAAGCTCTTCACGTGCTCCTAGTTAAATGAGAGGAAACAGAAAGAGAGAGAGAGAGAGAGAGAGAAAGTATTACTAGCCAGCCAACCCTATCATATGAGCGAATGATATTGGTACCTCTTGATGACACGGCAATCTTATACAGCCAGCTGCTCTAATATGTTCTCTTCTTTTGCAGATAAAAAAAGACTCGAAAGTGAAAAATGTGCTACACTATAACAATCTCATCGAATGCCTTGATCTCCATCTTACAGAAATTGATTTGATCGACAACCGAGGCAGCACATCTGAGATTAAATTCGCTAGGTTCTTTGTTTTGGAGGCAAGTGTGCTCAAGGTAATGAGGTTTGGCGTTCTCTGGCGCAACAATGAATGGCGTGCTAATCACAGCAAGTGTCTAAGCCTAAATGACAAAGTCTCCGTAGAAGTTGAATTTGTTTTTGAAACATCAAGTGGACAGAGACTGGAAAACTTATTTGCCCATTAGTGACTTGTCAGGGCGGTGGATTTTAGTTTGTACGATAATGCTGCATCCACCTAAAGTAATGAAAGTTCTTACGTAAACTTCCTAGTAATTCCCTCTTTGTAGGTGCAACATTACTCCTAACATTTGTAATATCAGTTTGAAACTAATATTGATGTGTCCTATTCCTGCATTTTCAAAATCCCGTGAATCAAACAGGTCCTGAGTTGGTGATGATGTTGTGCCTCCCATCTTTCACCAATAGCCGTTGGATCTAGATCTGACGCATACAAACCAAGCTTCTCCATTTTTGCAAAAAGATGCCCGCACTTGTTCCCTATTTACAAACAACTCCTTGTCTCTCACAATCAGCCTTATCTCCTCCCCACCACATCTATAAGGCCGTGGAAAAACCTAGCGTGATGGTCGCTGCCGGCGCTATCCACCCCCAGTCTTGGTGTTCCGTGCAATGCACGTGCATCTATGCATGGGAAATTATGTCGAACAGGGCTAGTTGCAAGCAGGCTAGCTCTATAACCATGATGATAGTGACTGCAGATGGTGAGGCTGACTACGATATGCCGAACACGGCGCCTATACTCAGGTGTCATCTCCGCCGCAGGGTCTTGTCACTTCACTGTGAGGAGCAGCACGTAATAATTTGACCAACCGGTAGTACAGTGCTAGTACTCCTACTACATTGGTAGTACTACTACTAGTACTAGTAGCACCATCGTCTGGATTTAGGAGTACTACCACATCCATCTGGATTTTAGTATTTGACTAGCAATATCTAGTAATGCATGTCACAAAAAATGTACTACTCCCTTTGTAAATAAATACATGGTGTTTTATTCCTATAGGCGAGAGAACTTAATGTCTTTTTGCTAACTAGAGTAATAGGATTACATGCAATGAACTAAACACTGCATGTCATGTTTGGTAGTCTCAAGTCATTGAAAGCATGCACGACCCACATCTCTCATTGGTTGATATGTCACGAAATAAGAAACAAGGTGGGAGTTAATGCACCGTGCCTAAGTGTTTTGGGATTATTTGGTTTTCGTAAGGTGACTTACACAACATTTTTGTTTACATGCATTAACATTTTATTAGTTAAATCAAAGGTCAAAACTTGGCGCAAAATGCAAAGGGGACCAATAAACCAGTAAACATCAAACTTCTCTCGTTTGGCCCCAACTAGAGGTCCGGTGAGATGACTATACTGCACCGGCACGGAGGGGGACGCAGCTTCATTGACTTACTGCAACTGCCTTTAGGTGAATGACACGTGGGCCCAAGGCTTGGCTGGCCCACCTATCATACAGCCAAAGGCAGGTGCAGTAGAGGGCCGAGGAGTAGTATGAAGTACGAAATCCTAAGCACCTATGCACGCTAACCAAGGGCAAGAGTGATCACTCGGATCGCAAGATCAGTTGACTAGAATCTAAGCTAGACCCATGGAGGCGATGAGCGCGAGCATTAACCGGCTATGCCAGATGGTCCACGACGCCGGCCTGCGGCCCGGCACCAAGGAACGCCTCCAGGTATTGCTTGAGGCCGCCAGGGCAAGGGGCCGCTTGGACGACAACTTCGTCTCCTTATTCGATGAGGTCCTCATTGGTTTCCTCGACAAGTTCACCATCGTCAAGAAGCTCACGGACGACTTTGACGTGTGCCTCCAGTTGACGCGCCCAGGCTCTGCGATGCCCACCACCCTCAATGGCCACTATGGTGACAACCTCTTCGACGCACTGTTGGCCTTGCGACTGCCCACCGTCGCGCCGGAGAATGTCCACCTCGAGGTCGCGCTCGCTGCGCAGCGCCTAGCACAACAAGACACCATCAACATAATCACCCACGTCTATGCGCAAATCGTCCACAAGGACTAGTACATGCAAGAGGAGGACGATAGGATGCTGGCCTTCTTGGACCGCAGGGCAACCTTGGACGGCATTGTTCAGAAGCACGTTGAGCTCACCGCCGCTGCTCCTCACACGTCGGTTGGTGACCCGGCGCACTAGGGCATGAGGATGTCGTTGATTGATCCGTATGTATTTTTATCTTTCCGTCAAATCCATGTAGTAGTATATGGTACTACTAGTAATTATCTTACCTTTCGCATCAACTTCATAATTTTCGTATGTACTCCATGCATGAACGGCGCCAGAACCAAACTTCTCATTACTCTAGGCAAAATCGTTATTTTCTATCTATCGGTCGCGCCATGGAGCAGAACCAAATTTTACAAGTTACGAGTTCAAAAGGAAAAGCCTGCCGTGTTCGTGTCGCACCCCCACACGGTTGGTCCGGCACACTGCTCAAGGGGGAATGCGTGCGGTGCTGCATTTTCACTTACAAGTGGGACCATAGTTGAGCAAACCGACTATCGGCAAACCCCCACCCCGCCCACCGCGCGATGGCTGAGAAAACAGGAGGGAGAAGAGATGGCTGTAGCACGGACTCCAAGAAAATTGGTGTCAGATGGGACTCATGTGGGTGGCGTGTGTCGTACTGCTAGACGTGAATGCTAGTTATGGCACCCCACTATATGGAGGTACGTAGAACAAATTTCCTGGAGTCCGTGCTCAGCCCTCCTCTATCTCTCTTCTCAGCCAGCCAGTGGACGTGCGGAGCCCATCGTCTTTTTGCTCACATGCGGTCCCACATGTCAGTGAAAACGCAAGATGACCCACTGAACCTGCACATCTTTCACCTCGATTTGCTGGTGATAAAAAACAAATCCAATAAAGATCTTCGGTGGCCGCTTTTGGAGTTACTCAAGAGTAGTAAGATTCTATTTACAGTTTAACCCAAGATGCACATCACGTGGCTTCAACTACCACTCTATTTTCTTGCATGACACGACCTGGATGCTGGATGTCCCATGTGTCGGCAAAAGGAGGAAGAACCCGACCAAATCTTCGGTTGTGCTATCGGATTAGACTAGTTGTGCTAACTTAAAAATTTTATTGTGTACTCCCTCCGTTCCAAAATACTTGACTTCCATTTGTCCAAAAGTGGATGTACCTATATACTGAAACATGTCTAGATACATCTATATTTTGACAAATAGAAGGCATGTATTGTGGAATGGAGGGAGTAGAATGGATGCAAGTTTTGGTATTGGGAAGAAGAGTACATCGATATATTGATAGAGCGCAATCTTGTAGATGTTCTAGCACTTTTAGCTAGCATAGATGCTAGAGATGAGACTAGTGCACTTGTTGATACTCCTACTAGAATAGAGGCTAGACATGAGACTAGATGCGAGGAAGCAACATCTACTTATTTACACTCGAAGAAGAAAGAAGCACGCAAGATCGAGCCTCTGCAGATCAACAATGAATGCATCGAGAAGGCACTAATCCAACTTACAGGAGCAGTTATGGAAGTTGGATATCTTCTAGAGTAGTAAAATGTATTCTTGTGGTTCTTGTTTTCTTTGGTCTTGCTTTTCTAGTCAAAATTATCGTTGGAGTTCGTGCAAAACGGAGGTCTGTTTGGGGTCGTGCGTTGTAGTTGGCCTTACAAGTGGGACCGCAGTTGAGGAAACTGACTATCGGCAAACCCCCACCTCGCCCATCGCGCGATGGCTGAAGTTAGAGAAACAACGAGGTTGAAGAGATTGCTCTAGCACGGACTCCAAGAAATAATATGGTGTCAGATGGATGCACTACAAAAGAAATAAACTTCTGTGATGATACATGTTTGTCACAGTAGGCCGCGGTTTTTGTCATGCATGTTCATCCATGACAAATTTATGACAGAATCAAGATAGTCATACATGTGCTGTCGTAGAAGTGTTCCATGACATTACCAAAATTATCATCACGGAAGTGTCCACTTCCATGACGATAAATCGCGCGTCACAGAAGTGCTTTCGTCAAGGGTGACCGACACGTGGCATCCATCGTAACGGGACGCCGTTAAGCTACCGGGTCGGGTTTTGGATCCGATAACCCGTTAACAGCCCCGACCAATGGGGATTTTCCACGTGTAAAATCATCATTGGCTGGAGGAAACACGTGTCGGCTCACCGTTGGGACAGATGTCATCCACTCATTGGACGGAAGACGCCTATGGTACGTCGACACGTGGCACGACCCAACAGAGGCCCATTCCTGTGAAAAGGCCGGCCCAATAAAAATTAGCAAGCCAGCCCATATAAGGCCTACTTATGTCAGGTCCATTTAAGCCCACGACCCATACGAGATGAGCCAATTCGGCCCGTCAACGGCCCATTAAAGATTTGACACCATTGCAGCCCATCGTCAGTTCGAGCCCGTTAACAGCCCGCTATATATCTAGGCTCAATATTGGCCCGATGAGATTTCGGCCTGTTAACGACCCGTTTAATGGATGGGCCAATTTTCAGGACGTACATCTTTTGGCCTTTTAGCGACCCATTTAAATGTTGGGCTAGTTTCCGGCCCGGTGTGTCTTTTAGTCTGTTGACGGCCCATAAATCTGATGGGCCATTTGTTGTCGGACCTGAGTTTCGGCCTTTTAGCGGCCCATTTAAGTGTTGGGCCAATTTTCTGGTCCGGTGTCACTTTCAGCCTGTTGACGGCCCATAAATCAGTTGGGCCATTTTTAGTCGGACCTGAGTTTTGGCCTTTTAGCGACCCATTTAAGTGTTGGGCCAATTCCCGGCCCTGTGTGACTTTCGGCCTGTTAACGGACCATAAATGAGTTGGGCCATTTGTAGTCAGACCTTAGTTTTGGCCCTTTAACGGCCCATGCCCTTCATGGTCCAATACCAGCCCGGTTTCTCTTTCGGCCTACTAAAGGCCCACAACACAGTTGGGCCATTTACAATACGACCTGACTTTCGGCCTCTTAGCGGCCCATGGTCTTCATGGTCCAGTACAAGCCCGCTGTCTCTTTCGGCCTGCTAAAGGCCTACAGTATAGTTGGGCCATATGTAGCCCAAACTTAGTAATGGCCTGTTAACGACCCGTGAAATAAACTGGGGCCACCTGTTGCCCGCTTCGATGTCGGCCTGTTAACGACCCGGGAGGTAAGAGGGCCGACCATTAAATTTCGGCCTAGTAACGGCCCATTAACTTAATGGGCCCACTAAAGTTCGTACATGTCTTTAGGCCAAATTAGATAATTTGAGCCCATTACAACGAGCAATTATGCACAGGACCAAAACCGATCACGCAAAGGTACGACATACAGGGTATAACGTTGCACATCCAACATATATCACAGGAAATTACATCCACTGGGCAATCAAAGATTGATGGCAGTGTAAATAAATGAGCAGAACCTAACCATCTACAACGTCACAATCTGCAACCTCAGCACAAATGACACCCATAAGCATGTGGGCAAGTTCTTTCTGCTTTGCTACACTGCCTCTGAAAACATTGATCAGTTGTTGTGTCGCACGACTCTGCACCTCTGATTCATCCACCATTTCCATCATTGCTTCAGCCATTAATTGGTTCACAAACATACATTTATTCCGTGGCATTCGAGAGAGAGGATACTGAACAGATTCAGATGGCGATTTTTGCAGGCTTGTATTATTGATAATGGAGAGTGTCTTGACCACTGCATCATAACATAAATTAGAACGAGAACCAAACAGATTAATCATGAGTTATTGCCATATTACCTGGCCTAGATTTACTGGAAAGAAACAATTGGGTTGCCTTGCTGTTTTTAGAGTTTGTCTTCTTATCTTCAGCAGCCTGCACAAAATTAACACACTAGCATTGCTATCATTGGCCAAGTCAGATAATAGGAAAGCAACATTGACACAACGAACGTTTGGGCAAGTAGCCTACACCAAATTAACACAATATGGCACAACTATCATCAGCCAGGTAAGGTAGTACGAAAGCAACATTGACACAATGAATGAATGGGCAACCAGAGAAGCACTACAATTCAGTAATGTGCATGATATGAGATAGTACATTCATGCAGCTCAGTATGCAAAACTACCAGGCAGTTTTCCTTACAAAAATCAACATTGGCGCCTTTAACATTTGCTACAACTAATTTTAGATCAGATAAAGGTTAGATTCATGCCGATTAACAAAATACATGTTGATGTAAAAATATAGTGATATACAACAGGTACTTACATCAGCATTGGAGCATAGAGAATTCCCGCAAGATATTTTCCTCGAATACGATCCCAATGGAGGAAGTCTTCTATCGTTTAACCTTATTTTCTAAAAGAGAGATGGGTAAGAAACATGTAGAAAATATGATCAGAATGCTATAAAATTTCATGATGCGAGGATACGCACACGCTTCTTAGAATGGAGTTGACATTCTTTTGCTGGACTGGAGCGGACTAGTTCTTTGGCCACTGGAATCTGCTTATTATCAGTGGGAGTTGGGTTTCTCTGTGCTGGAGCAGTATCTATGAAAAATGGAGTTGGTTTATTATCTCCCGGCGTTTGGATCTTTTGCAAAGTCCTGGTTTGTAACCCTTCAGATTTTAACAGAGCCGTCTTCCCCTTGCATGCCTTATATAGAAGAATGGTGATTCAGTTATAAAACATGCTACAACAGAGATGGAATAGGTACTGAAGAATAGAAAGGCATGACATATTGACATGTATTCCCTCCATCCGGAAATAAATGGATGGGTCTAGGCGTATTTCAGTTCTAGATACATCCAATTTTATCCATTTCTGCGACATTTAATCCGGACGGAGGGAGTATGATGTAAGAGTTAGGGATACGACAGGACAACACAGTAAAAAAAACTGAAAAACCCACTGCAGAACCAAAGTATTCAAACCCACTGATATGAGATAGTACACTCATGCAGCTCAAGATGCAAAACTACCAGGAAGTTTTCCTTACAAAAATCAACATTGTGGCCTTTAATCATACATTTTGCTACAACTAAATTTAGATCAGATAAAGGTTGGATTCACGCCGATTAACAAAATACATGCTGATGTAAAAATATAGTGATATACAATAGGTACTTACATCTACATTGGAGCATAGAGAATTCCTGCAAGAATCTTTCCTCACAAACGATACCATTGCAGAAATTCTTCTATCTGTTAAGCTTATTTTCTAAAATAGAGATGGGTAAGAAACATGTAGAAAACTAGATGATTCCCCACGCGTTGCTGCGGGAATCTATGGTCAAAAAATAAACATTGACGATTATGTAGAATGATGATTTTGATTATCAGATTACTCTTTCAGTCACATGGAATATTGTTATGAGTTCAAGGGGAAAGAGAAATTGTCCAGTACAATTCTATGTGTAGATGCTAATAACGGGAATTTTGCACCAACCAAAATTTGAAAGTACATTATCAAAGACTTGGTCATTACATACTTCCCAAATGCACCAAGTCTATGAATAGCAATTTCCATGGCAAATAGTTTGTTTATCTATTCTTTAACAATCTCTATCTCTCCAATAATTTGGTTGCCTGTTCTCCATTAGCATTGCAAGGCAAAAGAAAATTCCAAGGAAAATACAACTATATTCCTTGACATGAGTACTTGAGCCGGCAGAACATTTCCAAAGAAAATTGAAATGGAATAAAAGATCCCTCAACTTTTAATATGCCCGCCAAAAGACTAAGGCACACCATGGAATCAGGAGCCCTGCTGGATTACTAACGCTGGATGTCAATAAGGAAGCTCGTAGTTATACAAAATAGCAATAGATGTATTACTGTTCCCAACAAAAAGATTGATCACATGACGTCATGACATGGGAGGATAAAAGACAGATGCATCAAGTAGTAGAACGGAGCAAGAACACAACCCACTTTTATTTTTTTTGCATTTATTCTCAGCATAGATGAATTGTACAATTAGAAAAACAATAATGCCATGAGACCATACATAAAAGATCCCTTGCCAGACCACAAGTGAAAGGCAACAAAATCGTAAGCGAGAGTAATAAACATGGTCAAAAACTGATGGCACCTCGATTGGTAATGGCCAATTAGCAAAGGAGAACGCCCTCAATGTTGTGGTTCTCTACAATATATTCCATGAAGATTTGCCCCATGTTACTCACAATAAGAAGGGAACATTACTTGGAGATGCCAAATCATTTTAAAGCAACCGAAAGATGAAGATTTGAGCACCCACTTCACTACTCCTTTGGCAAATTTTGGGTCATCCCCACAATCAAATTGACAAAAATGGAATAATCCAATGAGTCTGCACCACCAACAAAAATAAAATCATGTACATTTCATATTAATATAACAACAAAGTTCAACGACTTGATATACTGAACCCTTTACAAACTGGTGATGCACAAATATTGAATCATACATAACTGGTGATTATTTGCTAGATTTAGGTGGCAATGATTACCATGAAGGTCACGATAATGGGAATGAAGAAAGCATTGTGAATGAAAAATCAGAATATAATTTGGAATCTCATACGTTCAAAAGAACTCTAGTGCTGCAAAAATAAAATAGTGTTGGAACTATGAAGTTTCCTTAGAGGAAGACAAAACATATCTTACCATCATAGTGCAGCGATGAAGTGTTTTTCAAGCATAAAAAAATCATTGGTTGTCAATGATATACCAGACATATGGTGTTGAATGATAGAACATTGATGCACTTTTAATATGTAGTCCATGTCTTCATCTGTTGGGATGACAATATAGATCTCAAAGTTTTCCGTACAGTGCCGAAACATGAGTGGTATGCCATCAACTTCACTGATTTATATCTTCCATATTTCAAATGAAAGTTGTCATGTGGCCAAAGCCCCCAGCCAACTTCATGAAAAAGAGAACGGACCTATGATGACAAATAAATAATCACAATGGTATGCATCAGTAATCCTATAATTATGATATAATACATGTTCTTTTGAGATCAATACAGTGCAAGAGGGAACGTCGGATTAACTTTGCATGACCTGGCAGTCATGAGACAATTTTGGAGCAAAGGTGCAGACACCAACCTGATGTTCAAAACTATGGGAGCGATGCCGCTCCACTATCTGAAGTGTTTTTTTTGCGGGGGCACGACAAGTCGATTGTTGAGAGGCGGCAGCATCGTCACTTCCGTGCAGCAGGGAGGTGGCGGAGGTCGTGCTTCAGGAGGTAGAGTCATCGAGGTGGCCGGGGTTGGGCGCCTCAAGTCTGCGGCATGGTAGTTTTGCACCGGATCTCCCTCCCCCTCTCCCTACCTCCGCCGCCCCCACCCATCACCATCTCTCCCCGGATTAGATCGAGACGCAGGTGAGGCGGCGGCCAGATCGATGTCGCGATGGAGGTGGCTTCATCGAGGTCCTCGCACGCCAGGAAAAGGAGATGAGGATGCGGAGGCATGGGGTGCCTGTGCTCGCCCGCGTGGAAGAACGCCGGAGTGGTCGGCTGCAGGGCATCGATGGTGCGTGGGTAGTGAATGGTATCATCGCCTGCTGCCAGGGATAAGAAGATATCGACCGATGGGCTTCTCTCGGGCTTCTCTTGATTGATATTACGCCACCTCATCAGTTACGAAAGCCCAAAGAGGCTCGCTTATGATTTTGTTACCCCTGAAACAAAAAACAAAATGACTTGTTGATACTGATCTCGCGAGCAATAATATTCTGTGATGGGTAAAAAAATTAATTAACAAAATAAATGATGATGTGGCAGTTAGTGGGTTACTCCTATTTATTATTGATGATGTGGCATGGTGATGATGTGGATAGTGTGCATGTTGAAAGAATAGGTAGAAGTGGGGAGCAACTTCTTAAGAATGTTAGATATGATCAACATGCTATAAATTTTCATGATGCAAGGATACGCACACGCTTCTTAGAATTGAGTTGACATATTTTTGCTCGACTGGAGCGGACTAGTTCTTTGGCCACTGGAATCTGCTTATTATCAGTAGGAGTTGGGTTTCTCTGTGCTGGAGCAGTATCTATAAAAACTGGAGTTGGTTTATTATCTCCTGGCGTTTGGATCTTTTGCAAAGGCCTTGTTTGTAACCCTTCAGATTCTAACATAGTCGTCTTCCCCTTGCATGCCTTGTATAGAAGAATGGTGCTTTAATTATAAAACATGCGACAACAGAGAGATGTAATAGGTACTGAAGAATAGAAAGGCATGACATATTGACATGTATTTGAAGGAAATGTGCCCTAGAGGCAATAATAAAGTTATTATTTATTTCCTTATATCATGATAAATGTTTATTATTCATGCTAGAATTGTATTAACCGGAAACATGATACATGTGTGAATACATAGACAAACATATAGTCACTAGTATGCCTCTACTTGACTAGCTCATTAATCAAAGATGGTTATGTTTCCTAACCATAGACATGTGTTGTCATTTGATTAATGGGATCACATCATTAGGAGAATGATGTGATTGACATGAACCATTCCGTTAGCCTAGCACTTGATCGTTTAGTATATTGCTATTGATTTCTTCATGACTTATACATGTTCCTGTAACTATGAGATTATGCAACTCCCGTTTACCGGAGGAACACTTTGGGTGCTACCAAACGTCACAACGTAACTGGGTGATTATAAAGGAGTACTATAGGTGTCTCCAAAGGTACATGTTGGGTTGGAGTATTTCGAGATTAAGTTTTGTCACTCCGATTGTCGGAGAGGTATCTCTAGGCCCTCTCGGTAATGCACATCACTATAAGCCTTGCAAGCAATGTAGCTAATGAGTTAGTTACGGAATGATGCATTACATAACGAGTAAAGAAACTTGCCAGTAACGAGATTGAACTAGGTATTGGATACCGACGATCGAATCTTGGGCAAGTAACATACCGATGACAAAGGGAACAACGTATGTTGTTATGCGGTTTGACCGATAAAGATCTTCACAGAATATGTAGGAGCCAAGATGAGCATCCAGGTTCCACTATTTGTTATTGACCGAGAAGAGTTCTATGTCATGTCTACATAGTTCTCGAACCCGTAGGGTCCGCACGCTTAACGTTACGATGACAATTTTATTATGAGTTTATAAGTTTTGATGTACCGAAGGTTGTTCGGAGTCCCGGATGTGATCACGGACATGACGAGGAGTGTCGAAATGGTCGAAACATAAAGATTGATATATTGGAAGCCTATGTTTGGACATTGGAAGTGTTCCGGGTGAAATCGGCATTTTACCGGAGTACCGGGAGGTTATCGGAACCCCCCGGTGACCTAATGGTCCTTATTGGGCCTAGTGGAGGAAGAGGAGAGGAGGCCTAGGGGCAGCCACGCGCCCCTCCCCCCCAAGTCCGAATAGAACAAGGAGGGGGGGCGGCGCCCCCCCTTTCCTTCCCCCCCTCTCCTCCTTCCCCCCAAGTCCTAGTCCAACTAGGGAAAGGGGGGAGTCCTACTCCCGGTGGGAGTAGGACTCCTCCGGCGCGCCTCCTCCTAGGGCCGGCCGCACCCCCCTTGCTCCTTTATATACGGGGGCAGGGGGGCACCCTAGAACACAGAAGTTGATCTACGTGATCGGTCCTTAGCCGTGTGCGGTGCCCCCCTCCACCATATTCCACCTCGGTCATATCGTCGCGGAGTTTAGGCGAAGCCCTGCACCGGTAGAACATCATCATCATCACCACGCCGTCGTGCTGACAAAACTCATCCCCGACACTTTGCTGGATCGGAGTCCGGGGATCGTCATCGAGCTGAACGTGTGCTGAACTCGGAGATGCCGTACGTTCGGTACTTGGATCGGTCGGATCGTGAAGACGTACGACTACATCAACCGCGTTGTCATAACGCTTCCGCTTACGGTCTACGAGGGTACGTGGACATTACTCTCCCCTCTCATTGCTATGCATCACCATGATCTTGCGTGTGCGTAGGAATTTTTTTGAAATTACTACATTCCCCAACAGTATTCCCTCCATCCGGAAAAAATGGATGGGTCTAGGCGTATTTCAGTTCTAGATACATCCCTTTTTATCCATTTCGGCAACATGTAATCCGGACAGAGGGAGTATGGTGTAAGAGCTAGGGATACGACAGGACAAAAAAATAGTTGAATGTAAAACTATATGCTAGCGGAATACATACAGAAATAACCAAGGCAACATACACGTGTATGATTGGGAAAATAAGATGGCATTGCAGCAGAGCACTAGAACAACACTTCAATGTAAAAAAACATGGTATGGCAGACAGATGAAGTACATACTGATGAATAACAATGCATAAGATATTCAGAAGCATGATGTCCAAATTAAGCAGATGGCATTGCGATAGAGTAGAATGACAGTACTTGAATTTGAAAACATGTTATCATGAATGGAATAGGTACTGAAAAACAGGAAGGCATGACATATTTACATGCATGATCAGCATGCTAAGCACATGGCATTGCAACAGAGTAGATACACTCCAGGACATTATATGCATGTTGTACCCATATCATAGGCCAAGTTAGAGCAAGGACCTTGTGGGGTGAAGAGGATTCATCATCTTTCTGCAAGTCTTCTGAAGAACTGCCTTTACATGTTCCATCATATTGGGTATCATTGACATCAAGTTTATTGGCCTTTACATTGCTCCGTGAGGTTCTTGTGGATATATCAGTGTGTGCAATTATATCTGACATGCATGGAAGACAACTAGTAGTTAGATTTATGTAAATGAGTGCCTGTAGGAGACGACATAAATAGTAGGACTGGGGTTAACTAGCAGCAACAGGTCTCATAAACTAAAGGGAGAACACAGATGAAAGCTACAGAATATGTATCGTTTGTACTCGAGATTAACTAGATGGCACACAAAAGTATTAAAGAATAACATAGGTAATACTAGAAGTGGTATAATACTATGATCACTAGCCTGTGGGATAGCATTGGCTGATGGATGATAACTATGGAACAGCGTTACCTAAAGAACAAGTATCTTAGCTGAACTATGGAACAGTGTGAACTCCTGAACAAGACCCATAAGAGATCAGCATGAATATACAGTGAAATGTGATGATCTATTTTCCATACTTAGATGAATAACAAAGCCATAAATGTTGCACACAAGTAAGATGAGGGTACAACCTATCTGGCTGCCATCCATAGGAGTGAGCATCATGTGCTGACTTGTCGATGGCCCTACAGTTGTTGTGGCTGTCCATGTCGGGCACGCGCATTCGAGGCAGGGAACCGTTGACTGGGGACTGTAGCTCCCTTCTGGTGTATGCTTCCCTTGTTGGAGCAGCTGCGGTGAGTCGGAAGACGGTGTGTCTGAAGATGCAGATAACGCATAAAGTTAAGAATGACATATCTCTTTGATCCGAAGAAATACACTAAGAGATCAACAGCAAGGTACGAGAGTGGTCACACGTCTGTTGACTGAAGACTAAATTGGGGTCACATGATTTTATTTTATTATGGTACTGTCCGATCTACGCCGGATGGCTTGATGGCCGTCTTGGGCCTCCCGGCTGACACTATTCGGAATCTTCCCCGAAGAGCCAGCGACCAACAACAGAGCAGTCTGCCTCCGCCGTCCGTGGCCCCGTCCAAAACCCCGCTCCCCGCCCCACCGCACTGCCGTGGTTGCGCCGCCCCCGGGCCAATCCACAAAGACTCCCCGTCATCCAGATCCGGCGGTGGCAATACCTTCAACCCACACAACTCTAAAAGATAGCCATCTAAGCGCTGCTTCCGCGGCGAACTTGCGGTCCCGCACCCTTACGTTAGACACCAGCCAACCGACAGCCTAGGAGCTCCGCCGCGTCGAGGGGTGCTGCTTCCCATTGGGAATCGATTGGCCCAGAATAAAAATTCAGACAACTGCCGCCTAAATAAAGTGATTTCAGATGAGGGTGCGACCTATCTGGCGGCATGGTGAAGTAGGCAGGTCCAGCTGCCGAGTCGGTGAGGCCGGCGCGGTTGCGGTGGTGACCGGCGGCAGGGAAAGAGCAATGTCGAGACGGTCGACGGCTACGGGAAAGCAGCGCCAGGACTCTGGACGGATCCGAAGTTGGAGCCGCTCTGGCACCGTGAACAACGGCGGGGTGAATCGGCTCCGGTATGGTTCACGCGGCCGTCGTCGAGGCAGCACCAGCAGCACGGAGTAAGAGGCACATGGCCCAGTGCACGACGGCAATTGGACAGCGTCTCCGACATTAGGGAGGAGGGCGGCTGTGAAATTGGTGCGGTGGGGGGCGCCATGGAGGTGGGGCTGAGGTTTCGCAGCTCGAGAGAAGGGAGCTTCTCGGGGAGAAGGTGATTTGGCGCCCACGAGGTATGAATG
>NC_057801.1:724011081-724033179 GCF_018294505.1 Triticum aestivum
GTGAGGGGGAGTTACAGTTCTACCCTTGCCTATAGGCTTCTCGGCTTGGGTCTATGTACTTAGGGTCGGGGATAGTAGAGTAACTTTGCTTCTCCCCAAATAGTGGGCAGGAGCAATTTCGGGCGAGGAGGGCGTGTTTTGAACTATAGTGGGCTAGCGAATTCGGGCGAGGAGAGCGTGTTTTGAAATAGTGGGCGCGAGCTATTTCGGGCGAGGAGAGCGTGTTTTGCCGACCATGGTTTATGAATTATTCGGCACATGTCATTTCGGCCGAGGAGAAGGCGCGCTTGGATGAAGTTACGAACCTACCCTTGATGTACAACGGGCAAATGATGCGTGTCCCACATAGGACAGTAATTTCGTGTCTCTCATTTATTTGCTCGGGCGAATTCCACTGAGCAGAGAGGATGTTTAATGGTTCGTTCAAATTTTTGGAGAACGAGCATCCATGTCTACCTTACCAAGTCGATTCGAATCAAATTTTGAAATGTTAGCTCGCCACTTCTTTTTTAGATGGAGAGATGAGGCTCGGGAGTAATGTGTTTTTACATGCTCGTTGCTAGCGATTTACTATATGACAAATAGTTGACCCACTCAAAAACGCGAATCAAACCCAAAATGAAATATCTCGATTCAATGAACTAGCTCATTCAGTAGGTCAAAATAGTGAACTAAATCCAAAATCAAACACCTCAATCGAGTAGCATGTTGTACAGTATTATAGTACTCCATGAACATCTTGAAAGTCAAATTAATGAACTTGTTTGATATACGCATATATCCGTTCATGTGTGGATTGTAGACAACATGGTTTCCAATTTAAATATTTGAATGCAAGTTTATATCAGTCTTTGATGCATAAAACATGACCTCCCCCTCTCCCGGACTCCTGTTCTCTCTCTCTCTCACTCTCTCGCCGACAATCTTCAATTCTGTTGCACGCATCCGACACAAAAACCTTGTTGGTCCCTCTCCCTTTCTCTCTCTCTCTATGTGTGTGTGTGGGCGGGGTCTTTCTAGTCCGCATTCATATATACACTATCTATAGGTCTCTCTCGCACACTATGTATGATACTCTAGCTAGTCCAAGCTAGATATCGTGGGTGCACTCATCGTACGCACACAAATTCCTTGGCTCTTTGCCCGTAACTCTCTCACGCACCACTATGTCATCTCGGAGCTCTTCCCCCCCTCTCTCAAACTCTCCATCCACCTGGGTCACACGTACACATGCATATCTCACTCACACTCGATAGGCCCATCTAAAACTCTATCTCTCTCCATCGTTCTCTCTCCATATCACACGCACACACACACACACAATCTTATGCCCAGCTAGCCAAGTATGATGGTCTCTCACTTAATTGTAGGCACACGCAGTCCCCCGTATATGTATATGACTAGCTAATCTTAGTCTCCATAACAAACATGTGCATGGTCTATCTCGATTTCTCTCAGGGCATCTTTCTATCGCGCACGCACTCCCTCGATCTCCCACCCATATCGTCCCCTCATGATCTTGAGGGGATCTCTCTATCACAAACACACCCTCTCTCCCTCCCCATGCGTCCATGCCATCCATGTGCCCCTCTCGACCTTTTTTCCTTGTTGGCCAGACCTCTATTGGACATGTGCTACAGGGGTGTCTCTCTCCGTTGCAAACAATCACACACTAGATATCTTCGTGTATCTCCTCGCCTCGCTTTTCCATCTCGGAGATGCATGCGTGATATGTTCGCATAAGAAACGAAAAAACACACACTCTCTCTAATTTATCGTTTGTTGTCACTTTCTCTTTCACACACATACTATTTTTGCACACTTACTCATTCTCCTTCACACGCACTTGATCTGTCTCGACTGAGGCACTCACCTCCGTCCATAGCACAAATTTATTGAAAAGTCAAACATCACAAAGTTTGACCATGTACGTGGAGAATAAGAATTACATCTAGTACGGCAAACATAAACCATTAGATTCACCATGAGATGTAGTTTTGTATGATGTATCTTTGGTATTGTAGATATAAATACCATTTGCGTAAACCGGATCAAAGTTTCCAAAGTTTGACTTCTTAAAAATTTACATGCACTGCATTATCGAGCGGATGGAATATCTCTTTCCCCCTCTCAGCTATCTGACGCACCACTCAGCCTTATCGGGGCTCCTCAATCTCTCTCAAACTTTATTGGTCAGTTTGGTTCGTGACCTGACTCTCATGCCTTGATGGTCGGTACTGCCTGGTGTGGACGTGAGATGTAAAATATTTCTGCCTGGCCAGGCTTGTGTGGTGCTGAAGCATTTGGTTCATGCCTGGGCCAGGCAAAGCATCAACGTCCCATCAATCAATCCATGCATCAATTATTTAATGCTAATATCCATCCATGTTCCTGTTAGCCTCGTGGCCGCACGACCAGGCACGGCCAGGCGTTCAGAATCGGTCGCTTGGGCCAGGCTACTTGCAGTGTCTGGAGTTCAGCCAGGCTAATTAAAGTGCAAGGGAACCCAGCCCAGGCGGGCTTTCTTTTTCACAGGGTAGCAACCAAACAAGCGTGCATGAAATCCAGCCACAACCCCAGGCCACGCAAAAGATGCTCACGACACAAGCCAAACGGGCCTTATATCTCCTTGGTTCACACATACACATGTCTCGCTCGCGCTATACATATATACCCATCCAACACTCTCCGCCCTTGTTCTCTCTCCATGTGACACGCACCCCCCTAAGTACCATAATCCCTCACTCCATCATAGGCTCTGTTTGGATCCATGGGTTAGAGTTAGTTTGGGTTAGTTTGGAGTCAACTAACCCAAAAAGATCCAAACAGGAGGGTTAGTTTAGGTTAGATGCATCTAACCCATCCAAAAAAACTAACCCATCCAAGAGGTGCTTATTTGGGTTAGTTCTTCTCGGGACCACTAATAAACACTTTTTTCTCTCGCTCTCCCCGCAGCAGATCCCTCCCCACTTCCTCGAAGCTTCTCGTCCTCTCCCTCCCTCCCTCTCGCACCGCCCGTGAAGGTGCCTCGCCGTATCCGTGCTCCATCTAACCCTGCCATCCAAACACCTCTTTACTTAGAGTTAGTTCAGGGTTAGAATCTAACTCTAACCTCTAACTGAGTTAGAGTATCCAAACAGGGCCATAGGCGCAAGCACTCCCCCCTCCTAAGTATGATTATCTCTTACTAGCCATCAGGAACACACGTATTGTCTCCTTCCATCCATACGTCTATCTCGATATCTCTCGGGGCATCTTCTATCGCGCACACACCTTGTCACTCGATCTCCCACCCATGTAGTCCCATCACGATCTCTAGGGGATCTCTCTATGAAAAACATACACTCTCTCCTCCCCATGTCCGCATTTTCTCCGTACGTCTCTCTCGACCTCTCTCCCTTGTTTGTCAGACCCCTCTTAGCCACGTGCTAGGGGTCTTCCTCTCTCGGTTCCAAACAACCACACACTATCTCCTCACCTTGCCTCCGTTGTCGAAGATGCATGTGTGATATGTTTGCATAAGACACGCACGATTTTTCTCCACTTTTATCGTGTGTTGTCCATGTCTCTTTCACACACGCACACACACTTTTTTCACTCTCTCTCTCTCTCTCTCTCGTCAGGGACTCTGTCACGTCCATAAGCATATGGATGTTTTGAAAAGTCAAACCTCAGAAAAGTTTGACTAGGTATATGTGGAGAAAAACATTTACATCTGGAACAATCATTAGATTCATCACAACATGTACTTACTTCATAATATCATTTATATTTGGTATTGCCGATATAAGTAATTTCTTTATAAACTTGGTCAAAGTTTCAAAAGTTTGACTTTAAAAAAATGTTGTAACTACATTATCGAACGGAGGGAGTAGCTCTTTCTCTCTCTCTCTCTGCTATCTCTCACGGGCCTCCCCTCTCACTAGAACTCTCTATACCGACGGATTATACGCTCACTATGTCAGCGTATAGCTCTGTTATTGTTTAGTTGACCGGTCAACCAATCCACATGCTACATTGTCAGCTTGTGTTCTGTATCTTGGTGTGCTGGCCCATGTGGCAGTGGGTGAAAATAAGTAAACTAGAGGCCCATCTGACACGCGGTGAAGGAAACAAAGTTGAAACCACTCGGGGTAGCACCCCGCACGCTAGTAAATTGAGGGCGCATTGAGGACAAACTTCTTGTGCGCGAAGCACACACTCGCGCACAATTCACCACTACGCGGCGGCATGCACAGAAGGACGCACTCGCGCACACCCAGCACACAACACACACCAGCACATGTGTACACTGGCATCACCACCGGTTGAGATGGACGGCGAGGCAGCCAACAAGCAGAGGCCGCTCGAGCCAAAACCGCATCCGGCGAGCTTGGACTTCACCAGAAGCCTTCCCGACGGCATGCTGCTCGTCATCATCGGCCTCCTCCCCACCAAATCTGTCGTGCGGACCGCCCTGCTCTCCCGGCAGTGGCGCCCCCTCTGGCGCTGCGTCCCCCTCAACCTCACCATCCACAGCTGCCTCTGCGACGGGGATTGCAAATGCATGGCCGCAGTCTCCAAGATCCTTTCATCGCACCCTGGGCCTGCTAGACGCCTTGACATCCGCATGTTCAGTACCAACTGCAAGGTCCAACCCAAGTTCGACGAGTGGTTCTTATCCCCCGCCCTAGATTAGCTCGAGGAGCTCAGCTTAGAAGCTAGACGATGTCGCTCTCTGCCGTCGTCCGCGCTCCGCCTCATGCCAACGCTGCGCCGCACCAGCTTCAGCTCCTGCTATCTTCCCCAGATTAATGCTGCGCCCGCCCTTCTTCTCCCTCAACTCAAGCAGCTCGACCTCTTCAACGTTGTCATCTCGAAGAAGGCTATGGAGCACCTGCTCCGCAGCTGTACTGTGCTCGAGTACCTTCGTCTTGAGCAGATCCACGGGTTCATTAGCCTCCACATCGCCTCGACGAATCTCCGATGGATTTATGTGTCTTGCTGGCCCCGCAACAAGACATCAATTGGGAAGAGATCACTCCAGTTGTTCCACGTTATGGTCATTGAGAATGCGCCTTTCCTTGAGAGATTGCTTGTATCGGATCTAGAAGGTCCAACAAAAATCAGGGTCATTGACGTGCCGAAATTGACAGTGTTGGTGTACTCGTCTGCCAAATTCTCCGAACTCTTTATTGGATCCGTAATCGTTCAGGTACAACACTCATCTTCTTCTCCGTCTTCTTGAAATTCACATTTTTAAATTTCTTCTTGATGTATTTACGACCGTCTTCCAGAAAATGATTCCCACAAGCTTGACCCAGTCCATGCGCACAGTGAAGATCTTAGCACTAAAATCTATCGGCCCCAATCTGGATCAACTTGTTGGATTCCTTACAAGCTTTCCATGCACGGAGAAGCTACTCATCAAGGTGAAACTTCTTTCCTATTATTAAACAATAATCACAACATAGCTCAATTTTTTCGTAATTTTCCCAAATTACGATGACAAGTGTAGTGTTCAAAACTACATCTACGCACTGCACCGAAAGAAATGTTTTTAGTATTTTTTCTCACGTGATCACCTGCATCATTTTTATGCTGTACTACTATAGTAGCCTAGGCTAGTCATAGTGGAAAGTAACTTAGACTACTCCAGTAACTCTATGGTTACCCTAAGGGCAAGTACTACCGCCGTCCTGGTTTACTCTTCCAATTTTGTAGTATCAAAATTTGACCATAGATTTAACTGACAAAATGTTAATGCATGTCACTAAGAACTATATCATTGGATTCGTATTTGAACATAATTTCAAATGGTGTAATTTTTAGTGACATGCATTGGCATTTTCTTAGGTAAATCCGTGGTCAAAATTTTATACTAAATACGAGGTAGTATTCCCTCCGTCCCAAAATTCTTATCTTACATTTGTTTAGATACGGATGTATCTAACACTAAAATGTAACTAGATACATCCGTATTAAGACAAATTTAAGACAAGAATTTTGGGACGGAGGGAGTACAAAAGTGGGCCATGTAGGCCAAAACACGTGCCAAATTCACTTGTGATGCATTTGGCATCGATGCCCCTCCATTGCTCACCTGGTGCCCCAATCTGGAGCACCTACTTTGCTCCGGTGCCAAATTAACTCACGCAATGAAAAAACACTGCGTGGGAGAGAGAGAGGACTGATGCAATAAAAACCACTTGTTTGGGAGAGTGAGAGGCTAGTGTAGTTGGTTTGATTGATTTGTTTATACATGTGGGTCTATGTGCACAGCGGTGCCAACTCTCTCACATCGCGAGAGCGGTGCCAAAATCTTTTGATTTGACATCGATGTGTTTTATGTGGCATACTTTTGCGAAATATGGCATCAGCCACATAGTGGAAGGCAACAAATGCCCAAGCTCTTCACGTGCTCCTAGTTAAATGAGAGGAAACAGAAACACACAGAGAGAGAGGGAGAGAGAGAGAGAGTGAAAAATATCACTAGCCAGCCAACCCTATCGTATGAGCGAATGATATTGGTACCTCTTGATGACACGACAATCTTATGCAGCCAGCTGCTCTAATATGTTCTCTTCTTTTATAGATAAAAAAGACCCGAAAGTGAAAAATGTGTTGCACTATAACAATCTCATCAAATGCCTTGATCTCCATCTTACAGAAATTGATTTGATCGACTACCAAGGCATCACATCTGAGATTAAATTGGCCAGGTTCTTTGTTCTGGAGGCAAGTGTGCTCAAGGGGTTTGGCGTTGCACAACAATGAATGGCGTGCTGATCACCGCAAGCGTCTAAGCCTAAATGACAAAGTCTCCGCAGAAGCTGAATTTGTTTTTGAAACAACAAGTGGCCAGAGACTCGAAAACTTATTTGCCCATTAGTGACTTGTCAGGTCGGTGGCTTTTAGTTTGTACGATAACGCTGCATCCACCTAAAGTAACGAAAGTTCTTACGTGAACTTCCTAGTAATTCCCTCTTCCTAGGTGCAACATTACTCCTAACATTTGTAATATCAGTTTGAAACTTGTAATATTGCCATGTCCTATTCCCGCATTTTCAAAATCCTGCGAATCAACAGGTCCTGAGTTGGTGATGATGTTGTGCCTCCCATCTTTCACCAGTAGCCGCCGGATCTAGATCTGACACATACAAACCAAGCTTCTCCATTTTTGCAAAAAGATGCCCGCACTTGTTCCCTATTTACAAAAAACTCCTTGTCTCTCACAATCAGCCTTATCTCCTCCCCACCACATCTAGAAGGCCGTGGAAAAATCTGGCGCGATGACCGCTACCAGAGCAGTCCACCCCCAATCTTGGTGTTCCGTGCAATGCACGGGCATCTACGCATGGGAAATTATGTCGAACATGGCTAGTTGTAAGCAGGCTAGCTCTACAGCCATGATGATAGTGACTGCAGACGGTGAGGCTGACTATGGTATGCCGAACACGGCGCCTATACTCAGGTGTCATCTCCGGCGCAGGGTCTTGTCACTTCACTATGATGAGCAGCACGTAATGATTTGACCAACGGGTAGTACAGTGCTAGTACTCCTAGGAGTACTACATTGGTAGTACTACTACTAGTACTAGTAGCACCACCGTCTGGATTTAGGAGTACTACAACGTCCATCTGGATTTGAGTATTTGACTAGCAATATCTAGTAATGCATGTCACAAAAAATGTACTACTCCATCTGTAAATAAATACATGGTGTTTTATTCCTATCGGCGAGAGAACTTAATGTTTTCTTGCTAACTAGAGTCTTAATAGGATTACATGCAATGAACTAAACACTGCATGTCATGTTTGGTAGTCTCAAGTCATTGAAAGCATGCACGGCCCACATCTCTCATTGGTTGATATGTCACGAAATAAGAAACCAGGAGGGAGTTAATGCACCGCGCCTAAGTGTTTTGGGATTATTTGGTTTTCGTAATGTGACTTACACAACATTTTTGTTTACATGCATTAACATTTTATTAGTTAAATCAAAGGTTAAAACTTGGCGCAAAATGCAAAGGGGACCAATAAACCAGTAAACATCAAACTTCTCTCGTTTGGCCCCAACTAGAGGTCCGGTGAGATGACTATACTGCACCGGCACGGAGGGGGGCGCAGCTTCATTGACTTACGACAACTGCCTTTGGGTGAATGACACGTGGGCCCAGGGGGTGGCTGGCCCACCTATCATACAGCCAAAGGCAGGTGCAGTAGAGGGTCGAGGAGTAGTACGAAATCCTACACACCTACGCACGCTAACCAAGGGCAAGAGTGATCACTCGAATCGCAAGATCAGTTGACTAGTAGAAGCTAAGCTAGACCCATGGAGGCGATGAGCGCGAGCATCAGCCGGCTGTGCCAGATGGTCCACGATGCCGGCCTGCGGCCCGGCAACGAGGAACGTCTCCAGGTAGTATTGCTTGAGGCCGGCAGGGCGAGGGGCCGCTTGGACGACAACTTCGTCTCCTTGTTCGATGAGGTCCTCGTCGGTTTCCTGGACAAGTTCACCGTCATCAAGAAGCTCGCAGACGACTTTGATGTAAGCCTTCAGCCGACGTGCCCAGGCTCTGCGATGCCCGCCACCCTCAATGGCCACTATGGCGACAACCTCTTCGACGCACTGGTGGCCCTGCGACTGCTCGCCGTCGCGCCGGAGAATATCCACCATGAGGTCGCGCTCGCCGCGCAGCGCCTGGCGCAGCAAGACACCATGGACATAAACACCCACGTCTACGCACATGCAAGAGGAGGACGATAGGACGCTGGCCTTCTTGGACTGCAGGGCAACCTTGGATGCACTGTTCAGAAGCACGTTGAGCTCGCCGCCAACGTCGTTGCTCCTCACACGTCGGTTGGTGACCCGGCGCACTAGGGCGTGAGGATGTCGTGGATGGATCCGTATGTATTTTTATCTTTCCGTCAAATCCATGTAGTAGTATATGATACTACAATAATTATCTTACCTTTTGCGTCAACTTCATAATTTTCGTACGTACTCCATGCATGAACGGCGCCAAAACCAAACTTCTCATTACTCTAGGCAAAATCGTTATTTTCTATCTATCGATCGCGCCATGGAGCAGAACCAAATTTTACAAGTTACCAGTTCAAAAGGAAAAGCCTGCCGTGTTCGCGTCGCACCCCCACACGGTTGGTCCGGCACGCCGCTCAAGGGGGAATGCGTGCGGTGTTGCATTTTCACTTACAAGTGGGACCGTAGTTGAGCAAACCGACTATCGGCAAACCCCCACCCCGCCCACCACGTGATTGCTGAGAAAACAGGAGGGAGAAGAGATGGCTGTAGCACGGACTCCAAGAAAATTGGTGTCGGATGGGACTCGTGTGGGTGGCGTGTGCCGTAGTGCTAGACGTGAATGCTAGTTATGGCCCATGCCACCCCACTATATCGAGCCTATATCGAGGTACAGTACGTAGAACAAATTTCCTGTAGTCCGTGCTTAGCACTCCTCCATCTCTCTTCTCAGCCAGCCAGCGGACGCGCGGAGCCCATCGTCTGTTTGCTCACATGCGGTCCCACATGTCAGTGAAAACGCAAGCGGACCCACTGAACCTGCACATCTTTCACCTCGACGTGTTGGTGATGAAAAACAAATCCAAGAAAGATCTTCGGTGGCCGCTTTTGGAGTTACTCAAGAGTAGTAAGATTCTATTTACACTTTAACCCAAGATGCACATCTCGTGGCTTCAACTTATCATCTACCACTCTAGTTTCTTTCATGACACGACCTGGATGCTAGATGTTCCACGTGTCGGCAAAAGGAGGAAAAACCCGACCAAATCTTCGGTTGTGCTCTCGGATTAGACTAGTTGTGCTAACTTAAAAATTTTATTGTGTACTCCCTCCGTTCCAAAATACATGACTTCCATTTGTCCAAAAATGGATGTGCCTATATACTAAAACATGTCTAGATACATATATATTTTGACAAATAGAAGGCATGCATTGTGTAACGGAGGGAGTAGAATGGATGCAAGTTTTTGTATTGGGAAGAAGAGTACATCCATATATTGATCGAGCGCAATTTAGTAGACGTTCTATCACTTTTAGCTAGCACAGAGGCTATAGATGAGATTAGTGCACTTGTTGATACTCCTACTTGGTGTGCGTGTTGCTGCTTAGACGTAGAGAAAAACGGACCGGAGGGAGTACTAGAATAGAGGCTAGACATGAGACTAGATGCGAGGAAGCAATGTCTACTTCTTTACACTCGAAGAAGAAAGAAGCACGCAAGATCGAGCCTCCGCAGATCAACAATGAATGCATCGAGAAGGCACTAATCCAACTTACAGGAGTAGTAAAATGTATTCTTGTGGTTCTTGTTTTGTTTGGTCTTGCTTTTCTAGTCAAAATTATCGTTGGAGTTCGTGCAAAATGGAGGTCCATTTGGGGTCGTGCGTTGCAGTTGGCCTTACAAGTGGGACCGCAGTTAAGGAACCGACTATCGGCAAACCCCCACCTCGCCCGCCGCGCGATGGCTGAGTTAGAGAAACGATGAGGTTGAAGAGATTGCTCTAGCACGGACTCCAAGAAATATGATGTCAGATGGAAGTCGTGCTGGTGGCGTGTGCCGTACTCCTGGACGTGAATGCTTGTTCTGGCCCATGCCACCCTACTACTCCTACTAGTTAGTACTATATAGTACTACTAGTATCGAGGATTTGAGGTGCTGGTTATGTAGTACAGTATGGCTACAGTAAAAACACCCGCACGACGCGCAAAGCATGTGAAGCTAGTACAAATAGTGTACTACTATTGTTGATTGGCCCCATCCGATAACCTGTTGCAATGCAGGTACAATTATGTATTCGGAAAATATTTTTTTGCCTCGTCGCACCACTCACTCACAGAAGCAACTCAAAAGCCATTCATAAATTTAGTAAGTTTATCACAGGCATATAATTTTATTACATACAACAGGTCATCAACCCACATCGACAACGAGGATACATTATAAATACTAAAGTTTTCACCACACAACAAATATCAAGCGATGAAATGAACTTAAAATCAACCATTCCTCGGCGTTGGAAATGCTTGCTTTGAACCACAAGTGATTCTCTGGGACGGGCCATCCATTGTCGATCTCGAGACCAACGCAGGACTGATCATCCAGGCTGAAGCGGCCTACTATATCAGTACCAGGGTAGGGAACCACCCAAATGTCCGAGGTATAGACATAGTTGCTTCTCATAAATGGTAGTAACATTGTGTCAACAGTAGTTGGATCGCCTTTCACCATCATTGGATAGTTTTGTCCAAGGAAGAGCGAGTTTTCTCCAAGACTATCAATTCTGTACCAGGGAGAAGAAGTTGGCGCTAGCACACTAGTATCCATCCCGAATACCATGCAATGGGTGTTGGAATAGGTCCGGAGAGTGCAACCATGGGAGACTACACCTGCTTCCTTAGCAGTAACATCATCAGTGGGCTGTATACACACGAGAAGAGGTGATCCATCGGAATTAGTTGCCAGGCGCCAAATAGTATATGGGCGCTGCTCGTCCTCATGCTCGTGATCATCACCATCATCACCTCCCCCTTGGTTATAAAAATCTTCAAGTATAGGTGGTGGAATGTTCACAGGACCTTGGAAACACAAGAAGAAGGTTAATTAGTAAGGCTGGCCATAGTGGGGGTAGCATACTACCTCTGTCCTGGTTTATAGGTCCCTTTTATAGTTTGTGCCAAATTTTGACTAAAGATTTAACTAACAAAATGTTAATGCATGTCATGAAAAAAATATCTCATTGGATTCGTATTTGAACATAGTTTTGAAAAATATAATGTTTGGTGACATGCGTGAACATTTTCTTAGTTTAATCTATGGTCAAAATTTGGCACGAAATACAATGGGGACCAATAAACCCGGACAGAGGTAGTAAGTAGTATCATGCACTTGGGACTCGCAAACATGCTTATGTGGCAGGCAATTAAGGAAGAGAGAGATGGTTATAGTAACATAGGTAGATACCGTAACATAATAAATGTGATGCTACTATGTGTCATGCATGGCAATAAATGAGACCACCTATGATACTAATCTAAGGTACTATGCACTATAGAGGTAGTAACATAAACTAGTAACATATGCATGTTACTAGTCTAAGTTACTCCCCACTATGACCAGCCTTGCTAACCCGCATGCATGTGGATGAAACAATTATAATTATGGTGGCAGACAAAAATACCGAAACAACGAGGATGCCATGCAAAAACAGTGCCACGAGTGGTGGCAGCAAACACAAGGCCCTCGTATTGAATTGCATCACAATACTCATCCGTGTACAGAAACTGATTTTTGAGAAATATCCATCCAGTCAAACCACTGACGACGGCAACAAGCTTGTCGAAGATAGCAACAACTTCATAGTTGTTGTAATTCCAAGAGCGGTTGGGGACTCGAGAAATTGCTATCTTCCGTAGAAGACAGTCACCATGATTGTATTTGAACGTGCGTACAATACCGGTGTGCTCAACCTCTGGGCAGTCTGCTGAGATTTTTGGAAGTGGAACCCGGTCACGAGTGTACACATTCACAAGTTCCCACTCGCAGTTGGACCCAATGTAAACAACCCAATCTCCATTTTCGCCTGCCCAAGCCTTGCCCTCAAGCGATGGCATCTTAACATCATACGTATCATTATCAAGCGGCATCAACTTGCACAGGGCGAGGCCTCCGTCGTGACGGCGCCAGTCATCAGGGTCACGGCGAAGAAGATAGGGGAGATCAAACCGCTCCTTGACTCTTGGGTTCCTTGTAATGATGTTATTAGTTGAGTCGAGAATGGGCTTGAACGAACCTGCATGCTAGCCGAGGTGATGACGTCGCACCGATCAATGAGTTCCTCCACCACGTCACCTTTCAGATTGGGGCAAGAATAATGGGGTCGTTTCCGTCCTGTTCCCTCCATGGATAAGACGATCGAACAATGGCAGAAGAAAGGGTGAAGGGCTGAAGGAAAATGGAGGAGGGAGAGGAAGAGCGTGCGACAGCAGTTCCAAATCTAGAGGGAAAGGCGAAGAGTCGATGGACGGTTGCCAGTTTTGCCACGGTTCACGAAGGGGCGCCCCGACCTACACGTCGGTTTTGAAATACTCCTACTACTCGCCGTCGTCTCACTGATATGTGGAACGGGACCACATGTCAACGAGACATGGTGTGTAATTTCTCGTGCAAAATGCGATCTGGCCGCGTTGGCCCGAGGTGCCGCATTAGTTATCGGCCTTTCTTTTTAATGGCGCGCCATTCAGTTTTGAAGCACGACTAACTGGTACTGTACACAGAGAAAATATAAACTACTCTACCACTACTCCACCTCCAGTACTAGTAGTATAAAGAAGATATATAGGCTGGAGCTTCAGTGCTTTCTTGCCAAGGGCTGCACACTTGCTTCTCACACTACCACCCTCTCTCCAGATCTAAAAAAGACAGACCCTCTCTCCCTCCTCAGCGGTGGCCACAGATCCGCCGGGGAAGAAAAGGACATGCAGCGTTGACGCACTCGTCGTCGGCGAGTGAGGTCACGCACTGATGACAAGGTCGTCCTCTCAGACCTAGCGCCCGCGCGGGATCGCTGCCGTAGTGTGTGCGGAGGATGACGACCACGAGCGAAGCCACTTCCCGCCGACCCTCAAGTATGCTACCTCTTTTCGAACCATACCCTTGTTTTATTGCCCCATCTGCCACGTCGTTGCATGTGGATCTTTTTCTACTCCACCATCTTCCCAATTTGCTATCCTCTGCTCTGCTGGCCACGCAGACGAAAACCATAATTTGCACTATTAAAGGAAACCCTACTTCATGCAGACTAATGCATGTCTGGGTTGAATAAGGAAAGGAAGGGATACTGTACTGTCCAAGAGAGTAGGCATCGAACCCGCATCTAGGTTGAAAAGGGGAAAATCAGTAGCTAAGGAACGAGTCTCGTGTCTCTTGGTTGAAGAAGGGTAGAAAGGCATGACAACGCAATAGAGAATGACCAGGTCGATCAGTTTGTTGTCCTCACATAGGAAAAAGGTGGCTAAAGAGAACAAAAATGGGATGTAATCCACATATGCTGCATGGATATTCGTTGCTCTGGGCAACCATACCTCCCTCACCACTCTGCGTTCGTGGAGGTACATCAAACTGGTGCGCCCACTGTCCGAATGGGCCTCCCATGCTCTTATTGCTACTTTTTTTG
Source organism: Triticum aestivum (assembly GCF_018294505.1). NCBI lineage: Eukaryota > Viridiplantae > Streptophyta > Magnoliopsida > Poales > Poaceae > Triticum > Triticum aestivum. Next base: position 724,025,278 of record NC_057801.1, read on the forward strand.
CTGTTAGTATAACGCCAGCAGTCAAGTCAAGCAATGCTACTGCTAAAGTGATGCCACATTTAACTAATGCCGCTCTCAGTCTAATGCCACAGATAAATTTAAGCAGTGCTATTTAATGTCACTGGATCATTTCAGGGTTAGCTGTTGATTGTGGATGTATTAAAGATTTTTTAGCTAAGGCATTCTAATGCTGTTGCACAGCTAGTATACCAATGATGAAACTTGTTACTACCTTCAGATTTTTGCACTGTTAATGCTTATAGATTACATACCTCACTTTCATGAGATAAGTTAATTTTTTTTGTACAGTGTTACCAAAATGCCAAGGCGCTGATGCCATTTTATTTTGGTTAAACTACACTGACAATTATGAAGACAAGAGGAAAGGTCAAGAGTGGGCACCTCCTCCTCCGGCTGTTCTCTTGATTATCAAGAGGAAAGATCAAGTTTTTATGTTTGATCAATTATCAAGATTGGGATAGAAATTTTTAAGGTCCCCCCGAGTTCGAAATGATATTTACCTTGGAGGTACATGGTTTGCAATTTTTTTATACTGTCATTAGTTAATAATGCTAGTTACCTTCAGACTTTTGTATTTGGTTTAATGCTCATGCACAGCTAGTATACCAATGCTGAAACTTGTTACCTTTACATTTTGTATTGTTAATTCTTATAGAAACCTTCCGGTGCTAGAGTTTATTGAAATCTGTTCAGTAAAACCATTGTACTATACCCTGTAATAAACTAACTACTCTACTATTGCACTAGCCACTGGATTAGTGTATATTTGTAGTATTCGAATGGTGTTGCATTAGCGTATGGACATAAATAAAGTGTGGCAAGCTTTCCCAGATATGTGCTCAAGAAAACTACTACCTGATTTTCTAAATACTAGACGTTTGGGTACTTTAAATTGAACCGTGAAAACGCCTTATATTAAGGAACAGAGGGTGTAGAGTTCACACAAATTATCCTGGTAAAGCTAGTCACACCTTTGTTAAAATTAATGTTCATTATGTTATCGGAGGAGGTCTGTATGTTTGTCTCTAATGCCTGTCTACTACATACCCGACATCATGATGTAATGTTAAGTCATTTCCTTTTGTACAGTGTAACTAAATTGTCAAGGTGGTGATGGCATTTTATTTTAGTAGAACTGCACAAAATTTGCTTAAAATAAGAGGAAAGGTCAGGAATGGCTCAGTTTTTCAGAAAAAAACTATGTATGCCTTCCCGACATCAGCCGCTGTTGCTTTATTTATTCCTTCAAACAGGTGGTTAGAAACACTCTTGCTACCTTTTCCCATTAAGAAATTGGAATGCTTATATTTGTGAGTATATGCTTCAACTAGTGCCACTTCTATAGTAATCACACTTTCAATATCTATGCAAACAGGGATGCTCGATTTTAGTGGAGCTGCACAAAAAGTCCAACTGGTTCAACATTAGGAGCATGTTTTTTTCCAAACCTTTATATCCAATTGGTGGCACTATGAGCTGTTCATTACGAAGGTACATGGTTTGCTACTATCTTGCTACTCTTTTTGTACTGTCATTAGATAGTAGTACTAGTGGTTTGCATGTGAATTTATTGGCAGGGTGGACCTACATTGGAGGTGCAGGACAGGATTCAATGATTGGATGCTCAATTTCGGTTGTATCGATTTCACCTCTTCCATCACTGCAAACATGGTGTGGTATATGTTTACTAGCTGCTTGATATTTGTGCAGACAGAGATGTCTGCCCGTTGCTATTTGGCAAACAAACAAAGTGTTCGCAATTTTGGTTGAACTGCACAAGAGAATAGCATAGTCACTGCATGCAGTGCCATTTGAAAATAGACACAAAGATTGGATAGTCACTTCATGGACTGCAGAAAAGTAGTACTGTACTATTTACTGGCCAACAGTTGGTGCTTCATTGCTTTGGTCTAATTATACAATGGGCATCATTTTCCCTAAGTTAAAGTTTGTATTCTGAAAATAGTCTCGCAGTGTGATCGAGAGAAGACCAAATCATATTGCAGTGGATGTTCCTCCATCATGTGTGGTTCATTATCATGGTTCCAGCTGTTGGTTAAACCACTTACGTTTGCAAGAGGAATTGTAGACTTCACAAACAAATTTGTCTTTCAATATGTACTGAATGTTGGCCAAGAGAAGCATCCATGTTAGTAGGAAGAACAAATATTTTTTCTAGATCTTTGCTTTTGGAGCTACATATTTGTATATGATGTGTGAATCATTGAGATGCATTAACATGTTGATATTATGTATGGGAATCATACTAGTTAGTTTTAGTTGCGACGCAAGATCTGAACTGGCTGATCTTTGCTTTTGGAGCTACATATTTGTATATGATCTGTGAATCATCGAGATGCATTAACAGTTACTTATTTCTGTTCGCTCAGTGTTTACAAGTTACTAATCGATCACTAGCTAGCCTACAAATGCGCACCTGGCAGTTTTATTTGCGACGCAAGATGCGAAGTGGCAGTTTTTTGAATAAAAACGCCTACCTCTAAAGAAACTGACTAGCTACACTATCGATCCTACACGGATAAAAATGCCTACCTCTGAAGAAACTGACAAGCTACACTATCGATCCTACACGGATAAATAGCATATCACGCACGTACTACCTCCTTTCCGGTTTGCAGGGCTCAATTCAAGAAACGACCTACTCGATCCTACACGAATAAATAGCGGATCACGCACGTACTAGTACCTCCTTTCCGGATTGCAGGGCTTAACTCAAACCTCTCACCAACCAAGGTACTCCCTCCGTCCGGGTTTATTAGTCTCGTGAGCAAAGCAGCAAGACCAAGGCATGGCAATAATTAACGGCATGCAGAAGTTTAAGCCTAATTAATTCCAGCGATTTAAGTGGCTGCATGCGTGCCCTCGGCTGCGACTCGTTGCATGCTGCTTCGCGTACTGCCTGCGAGCGATTCTGAGTGCCTGCATGCAGCCGACCATAATTAAGGCAGCTAACTGATGCGAAAAAAGACATGCTTTAATTATTGCGGGCTTTTTAAATCCGTGAAATCATTATTGACAAGGAGGGAGATGATTCGAGTGCACTCGTCTGACCGCCATGCCAGCGTGCGACCCAGACGGGACAGGACGACACAGTCATAATTTCAGTTTCCCTTGTTTTCCACGGCAAGCTGGCGTGCTAAGCCATTATGCATTGAATTCCGAGGACCGTCACACTACCTTCCCCCTATAAGTACTGTTTCCCGGCATTCTCCAGTGCCACCGTGACCCAACTCGCCATATCCTCATAAGCCCCCACCAGCCCGACGTTGCTCGTCACGTCCGCCATGCCCCCGCCCGTCCGCGGTAGGCGACGCCGGAGGCGGTCACCGCCGGAACTAGTGTTCGGTTTTCGCCGGAAGGCAGACGGAGGGAGGAGGCATTCTATCTGTCTTTAGATGGCAATGCACAGATCGAGGAGTTGTTGGAGCACTACCGCATGGCAAAGGAGCAGGAGTTGTTGGAGCGCGACCTCCTGGCAGAGGAGCAGCGTAACACCGATTTGCGCCGCCAGCGGGATATGGAGCAACAGCGCACCGATGCTCTGAGTCGCGAGCAGAGCGCCCGCAACTGGGCCGACTATGTGGAGGCCGGCGCCCGACGAATAGCCCTGGAGGCTGTCGGGCACGCACGCGTTCACGACACCGATTTTTACTACCAGCTCGTCAAGTGGGTTCCCCGCTTGGAAGTCGAAGCTTCGGTGGACCATGCCGACATGGAAAGGGCCAACGCGCGCGAGAAACACGCCATATCGCACCTCTGGCAAGTCCGAGGCGAGGCGCAGAACGCCGGTGCCGGTGTTTAGCGTGTACCGCCGGCATCGTCTAGTTATCTAAGAGTAAGTTAGTACTTGTCTAGTGGGAGTAGATAGTTAACTTGGCTATGATGGTTGTCAACGTGGAAGTTCAGTACTCTATATGTGGATCAGACCGGTTACTTTGCTCTGAATGTTGAACTTTCCGTTTGATCGTATGGACTGGGCTGTTATTTTTTTAAATGGGTTGTATTTGTCCTCCACGGGTTTAGAGGCTGACTTGTGGGCCTAGCAAGTTGACGCATACACAACCAGGAGATGATTGTACGTAGAGAGGATGACAGCAGGGACCCGCCAAGGTCATGGCAGTACGCAAGCAAGTGCCTCCTTATTTCAAGCCAATAAAAAAATGGCTCCCAGTGGATTTCTGACATCTGGGTCCCATGCCATTGTCAACGTAGTCAATAAACGAGAGAATTGCACAACGAGCGGCTGACACCAGGGACCCATCAGCTCGCCCAGTTATTTTTGTTTTGGGTTAATTTGATAAATGCCTCCGAGAAATGCCACTGCAATTTCCAAACTTTGAAAAATGCCATTTCATGCCATTTCTAGTGGCATTTTTTGAAGTCTGGAGTGGCATTTTTCAAAGTTTGCAAACTGCAGTGGCATTTTTCAAAGTTTGCAAAAATTGCAGTGGCATTTTTCAAAGTTTGGAAATTGCAGTGGCATTTTTATGAATCGCCATAATTGGAGTGGCATTTATCTAATATGTTTTTGAGACGGAAGCAGGGTGTCAACTGGGCTGTGCGGGACACTCTGGCCTGTCTAGACAGCCTTTTCTTTTATGTTTACCACAGACCAGCCCAGTAGTTTTTTTTCTTTTTGAAAATGGCTAGCCAAGTTTTTTTGTGATTTGTCAAGTAAGTCACTTTATCACGCCTGTTGGGCTAGACGAGGAGAGCTTCATTCGGCTGGCCGAGAAAATGGCCTATCAGTAATGAGAAATGGGTTGTACATTTTTAAAACACATCAAACCGGCAATTAGTTTCAAATATCTTTTTTTCATTTCGAGATTTTCAATTGCATTGATTTTTATGCATGGACAATTTATTGGATTTTATATTGATATACATTTATTTTTAAAATCAGTCTGAATGTGACTCGAAATTTCGGGATTAAAAACAGTTCAAACCGCACCGACATATGCAAAATTTCGTATAATTTTTTAACCGTGGCCACAATGTGGGCTATAATGCTAACAAAAAGAATATGGGCTAAAAAACACGTAAGAATTAGCAAATGGGCTGTAAACTATTTGAAATAATGGCAGATGGGCTGTATGTTGTTTTCCACAGATTTGAGGCTTTCCACAGATGGCCTGTATAATGTTGGATGTCCATCCAACGGCCATCGTGCTTCTTCAATCTCTGCTCTTCCTGCTCTAGCCGCTCAAACAAGCGCCGGCGGGACTGCCTGCTCCCTCCTCCCCGCGGCCGGCTGTGCTGCCGCGCAGGCCTCACCGCCCCACCGTACTCCCATCGCTGGCCTAGTTATACCTCTACTCACCCTCAGTCCCACACATGCTGTTATTCTACGGCGACGGCAGATGAACCAGTAAACCCTCGTACTCCTCCGCGTGGGAAATAACCGTCGAGTATTCCCTGGCTCCGTGTCGTTCCCTTCCTAGGCCTCGCCGTCGTCCACTGCCCTGGTACTCTCGGCGCGGCCTGGTCAACGTGGTCAATGAATGACATCCATCGGAAGTGGACTATACGTGGAGAGGCTGACAGCTGGGTCCACGGCCGCATGCAAGGAAATGCCTCCTTATTACGGGCAAAATAATGATTCCTCCACCTGACATCTGGGACCCACCGAAAGGGCCTCTGTATTTCGCGAAAAAAACGTTACCGCCGCTGACAGCTCGGACCCACCAGCTATATCTTCGCGCGCAAGGAAGTGCCTCCTTATTACGCCCAAAAAAAGAATACTCCCCCTGCTAGCTGGGACCCAGTATAGTGGGCCTACTAACTTGACGGGGACGAAGGGCTTTGTCAACTTAGTCAATATGCACGATTCTAGCTCGACTAACCGTACAATGTCCATCCAACGGACGTAGTGCTTCTTCAACCTCTGGTCTTCTTGCTCCAGCCGCCCAAAGCAGCGCCGGTCGTGCCGCCTGCTCCTGCCTCCCGTGGCCGGCTGTGCTGCCGCGGAGGCCTCACCGCCCCCATACTACTCCCACCGCTGGCCAGGCCATCCCTCCACTCCACTCACCCACACCCCCTGTTATTTTGCGGCAACGGCAGCGCAGCCGAACCAGTGAACCCTCGTACTCCTCTCCGAGTGGGCATCCACTGCCGCATCTTCCCCGGCTCCGTGTCGTCCCCTTCCTAGGATTCACCATCGTCCATCGCCGTAGTGCTCTAGGCGCGACATGGTCAATGAGGTCAACGACCGAATTCCATCGGAAGAATACTGTATGTGGAGAGGCTGACAGCTGGGTCCATGGCAGCCACAAGGAAGTGCCTCCTTATTACGCGGAAAATAATTATTCCTCCACCTGACAGCAGGGAACCACCGGACGGGCCACCAGTATTTCACGAAAAAAACGTTTGCCCCTGACTGCTGGGACCCACCCGACGGGCCACTGTATTTCGCGAAAAAAACGTTCCCCCTGATATCAGCTCGGACCCACCGGAAGTGCCTCCTTATTACGCACAAAAAAATGAATACCCCCCAGCTAGCTGGGACCCACCTTGGTGGGAGGCTTACTTGTGGGCCTACTAAGTTGACGGGGACGGAGGGCTTTGTCAACTTAGTCAATATAAATGATTCTAGGTCCAGTGACCGTATGATGTCCATCCAACGGCCGTAGTGCTTCTTCAACCTCTGGTCTTCTTGCTCCAGCCACCCAAAGCAGCGCCAGTCGTGCCGCATGCTCCTGCCTCCCGTGGCCGGATGTGCTGCCGCGGAGGCCTTACCGCCACCTACTATTCCCACCGCTGGCCAGGCCCTACGGCGACGGCAGCGTCACACCGCAACCGAACCAGTGAAACCTCGTACTCCTCTCAGCGCGGGCTTCCACTGCCGCGTCTTCCCCGGCTCCCCGTCGTCCCCTTCCTAGGCCTTGCCGTCGTTCACCGCCCTGGTGCTCTCGGCGCGGCGTGGTCAACGTGGTCAAGGAACGATTTCCATCGGACGTGGACTGTATGTGGAGAGGCTGACAGCTGGGTCCTCGGCCGCAGCAAGGAAGTGCCTCCTTATTACGCGGAAAATAATTATTCCTCCACCTGACAGCGGGGACCCACCGGACGGGCCACCGTATTTTGCGAAAAAACGTTTCCCGCCTGACTGCTGGGACCACCAGCTACACCTTCGCACGCAAGGAAGTGCGTCCGGGCAAGTAAAAAAACGATTCGCCCCTCTGACTGCTGGGACCCACCAGCTACATTTTCGCACGCAAGGAAGTGCCTGACAGTCGGGACCCACCTGGTCGAAGCGTACGTAGCATTGTCATTCTGGTCGCGAACGTGTACGTACATACTGGTCGTTGTAGAGGCGCGCACGTGTCATAGTAGAGGCGCGAACGTAGCATGTACACGTACATACAGCGGCGAGGGTGCAAGAAAGAAAATACGGCCATGTATGTGTATATATGGGCGGGGTCTCGAATGCCTAGTCGCGCATACGTACGGCGAGGGCTCGTGTTCATGGGGAGGCAACGAAATGTGTCGCGTTCATGGGGAGGCAGCGGAATGCGTCGTGTTCATCGGGAGGCAACGGAATGTGTCGTGTTCATGGGGATGCAACAGAATGCGTTGTGTTCATCGGGAGGCAACGGAACGCGTGGGAGCCAACCGGCTTGGACGGAACAGGCAATGGAAACAAGGCCTGGCGTACCGCACAACGGAGGAAACGGACCTCCTATGGTCGAAACGGGGGTCCTGTTGATCGGGAGGGGTGTGGCGTACTGCAAAACGGAGGAAACAGACCTCCTACGATCGAAAAGGGGTCCTGTTGATCGGGAGGGGTGTGGCGTACCGCAAAACGGACGAAACGGACTTGTGTTGGAGCGCTACGGTCGAAAAGGGGGTCCTGTTCATCGG
>NC_057801.1:724033490-724045044 GCF_018294505.1 Triticum aestivum
CAAAACGGGACTCCACGGGATACTGTTCATCTCCACCGTCGACCTCCTCTAGCCTCCACGAGCTCCTGTTCATCCAGCCTCCACCATGCGCTACTCCACCGGCTACTGTTCAACCACCCCTCCACGACCACCCCTCCACCGTCTACTGTTCATCCAGCCCTCCACACCACGGGGTCCTGTTCAACCACCCCTCCACGGCCACCCCTCCATCATCTACTATTCATCCAGCCCTCCACACCACGGGTTCCTGTTCATCCAGAGGCAACGCCACCGCTCACTGTTCATCCAACCCCTCCCCCCCGTAACACTCACTGTTCATCCCAGAGGCAACATCGATCGGCTTCAGTTAGCAGCAGTAGCGAAGGAATCGCTCCATCGGGTTCAGTTAACAGCCATCGATCGATCGCTCGGGTTCAGTAACGTGTAGCCTGCAGTGCAATCGCTTGGGTTCAGTTAGAGACCAACTCCTCGCTCGACTTCAGTTAGAGCCAACGCCTCGCACAAACGCGCATACGTACGAGAGAAACGCGCATCGCTCTGCCTCCGACCTCCCACCGTAACCGGCAACTCCCCGAAATTTTCCTCCCCCTCGCTTCTACCATGGTTTTTTCCGTCATGGACGGCCCAAAGAATATCATGCAGCTGCGTCTCCGGCCCGCCCACGATGAAAAGCCCATTTTCTGTCATGATTTTTTGTCATAGAAGTAGGAGCCCACCACGTCTATGATGATACCGGGTTTTGTCACAATTATCGTCATAGAAGTGTCATATGTATGACAGATTTTTTTTTCGTTCGGCCCAAAATGTCACGGATGTGTCTTTTTTTTATAGTGATGTCGTGGTGGTGGCATGTGCCATACTCCTGGACGTGAATGCTTGTTCTGGCCCATGCCACCCTACTACTCCTACTACTTACTATATAGTACTAGTATCAAGGATTCGAGGTGCTGGTTACATACAGCAAACACATTAGCATATGGCTACAGTAAAAACACCCGCCCAATGCGCGAAGCATGTGAAGCTAGTACAAATAGTGTACTACTATTGTTGATTGGCCTCACCCAATAACCTGTTGCAATGCACATACAATTATGTATTCGTAAAATATTTTTTTGCCTCGTCCCACCACTCACTCAGAGAAGCGACTTGAAAGCCATTCATAAATTTAGTAAGTTTATCACAGGCATATCATTTTATTACATACAACAGGTCATCAACCCACATCGACAACGAGGATACATTATAAATACTAAAGTTTTCATCACACAACAAATAACAAGCGATGAAATGAACTTCAACTCAACCATTCCTCGGTGTCGGAAATGCTTGCTTTGAACCACAAGTGATTCTCTGGGACGGGCCATCCATTGTCGATCTCGAGACCAACAAAGGACTGAACATCCAGGCTGAAGCGGCCTACTATATCAGTACCAGGGTAGGGAACCACCCAAATGTCCGAGGGATAGACACAGTTGCTTCTCATAAATGGTAGTAACATTGTGTCAACAGTAGTTGGATCGCCTTTCACCATCATTGGATAGTTTTGTCCAAGGAAGAGCGAGTTTTCTCCAAGACTATCAATTATGTACCAGGGAGAAGGAGTTGGCGCTAGCACACTAGTATCCATCCCGAATACCATGCAACGGGTGTTGGAATAGGTCCGGAGAGTGCGACCATGGGAGACTACACCTGCTTCCTTAGTAGTAACATCATCAGTGGGTTGTATACAGACAAGAAGAGGTGATCTATTGGAATTAGTTGCCAGGCGCCACAGAGTATATGGGCGCTGTTCGTCCTCATGCTCGTGATCATCACCATCGTCATCTCCCCCTTGGTTATAATTTTTTTCAAGTATAGGTGGTGGAATGTTCATAGGACCTTGGAAACACAAGAAGAAGGTTAATTAGTAACGGGAAACTTGCTAACCCGCATGCATGTGGATGAAACAATTATAATTACGGTGGAAGACAAACGTACCGAAAGCATAAGGATTCCATGCAAAAATAGTGCCACGAGTGGTGGCAGCAAACACAAGGCCCTCGTATTGAATTGCATCACAATACTCATCCGTGTACATAAACTAATTTTTGAGGAATATCCATCCAGTCGAACCACGAAGGACGGCATCAAGCTTGTCGAAGATAGCAACAACTTCATAGTTGTTGTAATTCCAAGAGCGGTTGGGAACTCGACAAATTGCTATCTTCCATAGAAGAAAATCACCATGATCGTATTTGAACGTGCGTACAATACCGCTGTGCTGAACCTCTGGGCAGTCTGCTGAGATTTTTGGAAGTGGAACCTGGTCACGAGTGTACACATTCACAAGTTCCCACTCGCAGTTGGACCCAATGTAAATAATTCAATCTCCATTTGCGCCTGCCCAAGCCTTACCCTCAAGCGATGGCAACTTAACATCATACGTATCATTATCAAGCGACATCAACTTGCACAAGGCGAGGCCTCCCTCGTCCTCGCGCCAGTTATCAGGGTCACGACGAAGAAGATAGGGGAGATCAAACCGCTCCTTGACTCTTGGGTTCCTTGTAATGATGTTATTAGTTGAGTCGAGAATGGGCTTGAACGAACCTACCATGCTAGCCGAGGTGATGACGTCGCACCAATCAATGAGTTCCTCCACCGCGTCATCTTTCAGATCGGGGCAAGAATAACGGGGTCGTTTCTGACCTGCTCCCTCCATGGAGAAGAGGATCGAACAATGGCAGAAGGAAGTGTGAAGGGCTGAAGGAAAATGGAGGTGGGAGAGGAAGAGCGTGCGGCATTAGTTTCAAATCGAGAGGGAAAGGTGAAGAGTCGGTGGACGGTTGCCAGTTTGCCACGGTTCATGAAGAGGCGCCCCGCCCACACGTCCGTTCGGAAATTCTAGTAGAAAAGGACTCGCCGTCGTGTCACTGATATGTTGGAACGAGACCACATGTCAACGAAACATGGTGTGTAATTTCTCGTGCAAAATGCGATCTGGCCGCGTTGGCCCGTGGTGCCGCATTAGTTATCGACCTTTATTTTTTTAATGGAGTGCCGTTCAGTTTTGAAGCACGAGTAAATGGTACTGTACGCAGAGAACATATAAACTACTCTACCACTACTCCAGCTCCAGTACTAGTAGTATAAAAAAGATATATAGACTGGAGCTTCAACGCTTTCTTACTAAGGGCCGCCCACTTGCTTCTCACACTATCACCCTCTATCCATATCTAAAAAACACTGCCTCTCTTTCCCTCCTCACTGGTGGTCATAGATACGCCGGGTAAGAAAAGGACATGCAGCGTTGACGCACTCGTCACCGGCGAGCAAGGTCACGCACTGATGACAAGGCCGTCCTCTCAGACCTAGCGCCTGCGCGGGATCGCTGCCGTAGTGTGTGCGGAGGATGACGACCACGAGCGAAGCCACTTCCCGCCGACCCTCAAGTATGCTACCTCTTTTCGAACCATACCCTTGTTCTATTGCCCCATCTGCCACGTTGTTGCATGTGGATCTTTTTCCACTCCACCATCTTCCCAATTTGCTATCCTCTGCTCTGCTGGCTACGCAGACGAAAACCATAATTTGCACTATTAAAGGAAACCCTACTTCATGCAGACTAATCCATGTCTGGGTTGAATAAGGAAAGGAAGGGAGACTGTACTATCCAAGAGAGAAGGCATCAAACCCGCATCTAGGTTGAAAAGGGGAAATCAGTAGCTAAGGAACGAGTCTCGTGTCTCTTGGTTGAAGAAGGGTAGAAAGGCATGACAACGCAATAGAGAATGACCAGGTCGATCGGTTTGTTGTCCTCACATAGGAAAAAGGTGGCTAAAGAGAACAAAAATGGGACATAATCCACATATGCTGCCTGGATATTTGTTGCTCTGGGCAACCATATGTTGGGGAACGTAGCAGAAATTCAAAATTATCCTACGAATCATCAAGATGTATCTATGGAGAAACCAACAACGAGGGGAAGGAGAGTGCATCTACATACCCTTGTAGATCGCTAAGCGGAAGCGTTCAAGAAAACGGGGTTGAAGGAGTCGTACTCGTCGTGATCCAAATCACCGGAGATCCTAGTGCCGAACGGACGACACCTCCGCGTTCAACACACGTACAGCCCGGTGACGTCTCCCATGCCTTGATCCAGCAAGGAGAGAGGGAGAGGTTGAGGAAGACTCCATCCAGCAGCAGCACAACGGCGTGGTGGTGGTGGAGGAGCGTGGTGATCCAGTAGGGCTTCGCCAAGCACCGCGAGATATGAGGAGAAAGAGAGGTAGGGCTGCGCCAACATGAGAAGAACCTTGTGTCTTGGGCTGCCCCTTTGCCTCCACTATATATAGGGGGAGAGGGGGGGCTGCGCCCCCACCTAGGGTTCCACCCTAGGGGCGGCGGGCAGCCCAAGATCCCATCTGGGGCGCGGCCAAGGGGGGGGGGGAGAGGGGAAACTTGCCCCCCAAGTCAGGTGGGTGCGCCCTCTCCCCAAACCCTAGGCACCTTGGGCCCTGGGGGGGGGGGGCGCACCAGCCCACCTGGGCCTGGCCCCCTCCCACACTTGGCCCATGCCGCCCTCCGGGGATGGTGGCCCCACTTGGTGGACCCCCGGGACTCTCCCGGCGGTCCCGGTACGTTATCGATAAAACCCGAAACTTTTCCGGTGACCAAAATAGGACTTCCCATATATAAATCTTTACCTCCGGACCATTCCGGAACTCCTCGTGACGTCCGGGATCTCATCCGGGACTCCGAACAACATTCGGTAACCACATACAAACTTCCTTTATAACCCTAGCGTTATCGAACCTTAAGTGTGTAGACCCTACGGGTTCGGGAACCATGCAGACATGACTGAGACGTTCTCCGGTCAATAACCAACAGCGGGATCTGGATACCCATGTTGGCTCCCACATGTTCCACGATGATCTCATCGGATGAACCACGATGTCAAGGACTCAATCGATCCCGTATACAATTCCCTTTATCTAGCGGTATTGTACTTGCCCGAGATTCGATCGTCGGTATCCCGATACCTTGTTCAATCTCGTTACTGGCAAGTCTCTTTACTCGTTCCGTAACACATCATCCCATGATCAACCCCTTGGTCACATTGTGCACATTATGATGATGTCCTACCGAGTGGGCCCAGAGATACCTCTCCATCACACGGAGTGACAAATCCCAGTCTCGATTCGTGCCAACCCAACAGACACTTTCGGAGATACCTATAGTGCACCTTTATAGCCACCCAGTTACGTTGTGACGTTTGGTACACCCAAAGCATTCCTACGGTATCCGGTAGTTGCACAATCTCATGGTCTAAGGAAATGATACTTGACATTAGAAAAGCTTTAGCATACGAACTACACGATCTTTGTGCTAGGCTTAGGATTGGGTTTTGTCCATCACATCATTCTCCTAATGATGTGATCCCGTTATCAACGACATCCAATGTCCATGGTCAGGAAACCGTAACCATCTATTGATTAACGAGCTAGTCAACTAGAGGCTTACTAGGGACATGGTGTTGTCTATGTACCCACACATGTATCTGAGTTTCCTATCAATACAATTATAGCATGGATAATAAACGATTATCATGAACAAGGAAATATAATAATAATAAATAATTTATTATTGTCTCTAGGGCATATTTCCAACAGTCTCCCACTTGCACTAGAGTCAGTAATCTAGTTCACATCGCCATGTGATTAACACTGATAGGTCACATCGCCATGTGACCAACATCCAAAGAGTTTACTAGTGTCACTAAACTAGTTGACATCACCATGTGATTAAGACTCAATGAGTTCTGGGGTTTGATCAAGTTTTGCTTGTGAGAGAGGTTTTAGTCAATGGGTCTGCAGTATCCAGATCCGTATGTACTTCGCAATTCTCTATGTCATATTGTAAATGCTGCTTCCACGCTCCACTTGGAGTTATTCCAAATGGTTGCTTTACTATGTGTATCCGATTTGCTACTCAGAGTCATTCGGATAGGTGTTAAAGCTTGCATCAACGTAACCCTTTACGCCGAACTCTTTATCACCTCCATAATCGAGAAACATGTCCTTATTTACTCCAAGGACAATTTTTGACCGCTCTCCAATAATCCCCATTCCTGGATCATTATTGTACCCCTTGACTGACTCATGGCAAGGCACACTTCCGGTGTGGTACATAGCATAGCATACTATAGAGCCTACGTCTGAAACATAGGGGACGACCTTCGTCCTTTGTCTCTCTTCTGTCGTGGTCGAGCTTTAACTCTTAACTTCATACCTTACAACTCAGGCAAGAACTCCTTCTTTGACTGATCCATCTTGAACACCTTCAAGATCATGTCAAGGTATGTGCTCATTTGAAAGTACTATTAAGCATTTTGATCTATCTTATAGATCTTGATGCTTATTGTTCAAGTAGCATAATTCCAGGTTTTCCATTGAAAAACACTTTTCAAATAACCCTATATGCTTTCCCGAAATTCTACATCATTTCTGATCAACAATATGTCAACAACATATACTAATCAGAAATTCTATAGTGCTCCCACTCACTTCTTTGGAAATACAAGTTTCTCATAAACTTTGTATAAACCCAAAATCTTTGATCATCTCATCAAAGCGTACATTCCAACTCTGAGATGCTTACTCCAGTCCTAAGAAGGATTGCTGGAGCTTTGCATACTTATTAGCGTCTTTCAGGATTGACAAAACCTTCTGGTTGTATCACATATAACCTTTCCTCAAGTATCACATCGAGGAAACAATGTTTTTTGACATCCTATCTGCAAGATTTCATAAATCATGCAGTAATTGCTAATATAATCCCAACAAATTCTTAGCATCCCTACGAATGAGAAAGTCTCATCGTAGTCAACTCCTTGAACTTGTCGGAAAACATCTTAACGACAAGTCGAGCTTTCTTAATGGTGATACTTACCATCATTATCTGTCTTTCTTTTAAAATCCATCTGTACCCAATGGCCTTACGACCATCAAGTATTTCTTCCAAAGTCATGGATCCTCTCTCGGATTTTATGGCCTCGAGCCATTTGTCGGAACCTGGGCCCACCATCGCTTCTCCATAGCTCGTAGGTTCATTGTTGTCTAGCAACATGAACCCCAAGACAGGATTACGTACCACTCTGAAGCAGTACGCATCCTTGTCGACCTACGAGGTTTGGTAGTGACTTGATCCGAAGCTTCATGATCACTATCATAAGCTTCTACTTCAATTGGTGTAGGTGCTACAGGAACAACTTCCTGTGTCCTGCTACACACTAGTTGAAGTGATGATTCAACAACCTCATCAAGTCTCCACCATCCTCCCACTCAATTCTTTCGACAGAAACTTTTCCTCGAGAAAGGACCCGTTTCTAGAAACAATCACTTTTGCTTCCGGATCTGAATTAGGAGGTATACCCAACCATTTTGGGTATCCTATGAAGATGCATTTATCCGTTTTAGGTTCGAGCTTATCACGATGAAACTTTTTCACATAAGCGTCGCAGCCCCAAACTTTCAAGAAACGACAGCTTAGGTTTCTCTAAACCATAGTTCTCACGATGTCATCTCAACGGAATTACGTGGTGCCCTATTAAAGTGAGTGCGGTTGTCTCTAATGCCTAACCCATGAATGATAGTGGTAATTCGATAAGAGACATCATGGTACGCATCATATCCAATAGGGTGCAACTATGATGTTCGGAAACACCATCACACTATGGTTTTCCAGGCGGTATTTATTGTGAAACAATTTCCACAATGTCTTAATTGCGTGCCAAAGCTCATAACTCAGATACTCATCTCTATGATCATATCATAGACATTTTATCCTCTTGTCACAATGATCTTCAATTTCACTCTGAAATTACTTGAACCATTCAATAATTCAGACTTGTGTTTCATCAAGTAAATATACAACATCTACTCGAATCATCTGTGAAGTAAGAACATAATGATATTCACTGCATGCCTCAGCACTCATTGGACTGCACGCATCAAAATGTGTTACTTCCAACAAGTTGCTATCTTGTTCCATCTTACTGAAAACGAGGCTTTTCAGTCATCTTGCCCATGTGGTATGATTTGCATATCTCAAGTGATTCAAAATCAAGTGAGTCCAAATGATCCATCTGCATGGAGTTTCTTCATGCGTATACACCAATAGACATGGTTCACATGTCTGAATCTTTTCAAAAACGAGTGAGTCCAAAGATCCATCAACATGGAGCTTCTTCATGCGTTTTATACCAATATGACTTACATGGCAGTGCCACAAGTAAGTGGTACTATCATTACTATCTTATATCTTTTGGCATGAAAATGTGTATCACTACGATCGAGATTCAATAAACCATTCCTTTAGGTGCAAGACCATTGAAGGTATTATTCAAATAAATAGAGTAACCATTATTCTCCTTAAATGAATAACCGTATTGCGATAGACATAATCCAATCATGTCTATGCTCAACGCAAACACCAAATGACAATTATTCAGGTTTAATACTAATCTTGATGGTAGAGGGAGCGTGCGATGTTTGATCACATCAAACTTGGAAACACTTCCAACACATATCGTCATCTCACCTTTGGCTAGTCTTTGTTTATTTCGTAGCTCTTTTATTTCGAGTTACTAACACTTAGCAACCGAACCGATATCTTCATACCCTAGTGCTACTAGGAGTACTAGTAAAGTACACATTAACACAATCTATATCCAATATACTTCTATCGACCTTGCCAGCCTTCTCATCTACCAAGTATCTAGGGTAATTCTGCTCCAGTGGCTGTTCCCCTTATTACAGAAGCACTTAGTCTCAGGTTTGGGTTCAACCTTGGGTTTCTTCACTAGAGCAGCAGCTGATTTGCCGTTTCATGAAGTATCCCTTCTTGCCCTTGCCCTTCTTGAAACTAGTGGTTTCACCAACCATCAACAATTGATGCTCCTTCTTGATTTCTACTTTGGCGGTGTCAAACATCACGAATACCTCAAGGATCATCATATCTATCCCTGATATGTTATAGTTCATCATGAAGCTCTAGCAGCTTGGTGGCAATGACTTTGGAGAAACATCACTATCTCATCTGGAAGATCAACTCCCACTCGATTCAAGTGATTGTTGCACTCAGACAATCTGAGCACAAGCTCAACGATTGAGCTTTTCTCCCTTAGTTTGCAGGCTAAGAAAATCGTCGGAGGTCTTATACCTCTTGACGTGGGCACGAGCCTGAAATCCCAATTTCAGCCCTCAAAACATCTCATATGTTCCGCGATGTTTCGAAAACGTCTTTGGTGCCTCAACTCTAAACCGTTTAACTGAACTATCACATAGTTATCAAAACATGTATGTCCGATGTTCGAAACATCCACAGACGACGCTTGGGGTTCAGCACATTGAGCGGTGCATTAAGGACATAAGCTTTCTACTGTCCGCATAATCGCTACTGTCAACTTTCAACTATATTTTCTCTAGGAACATATCTAAACAGTGGAACTAAAGCGCGAGCTTACAACATAATTTGCAAAGATCTTTTGACTATGTTCAGGATAATTAAGTTCATCTCATGAAGTCCCACTCAGATAGACATCCCTCTAGTCATCTAAGTGATTACATGATCCGAGTCAACTAGGCCGTGTCCGATCATCATGTGAGACGGACTAGTCATCATCGGTGAACATCTTCATGTTGATCGTATCCTCCATACGACTCATGCTCGACCTTTCTGTCTCTTGTGTTCCGAGGCCATGTCTGTACATGCTAGGCTCGTCAAGTTAACCTAAGTGTTTCTCGTGTGTAAATCTGGCTTACACCCGTTGTATGTGAACGTAAGAATCTATCACACCCGATCATCACGTGGTGCTTCGAAACGACGAACTTTCACAACGGTGCACAGTTAGGGGGAACACTTTCTTGAAATTTTATTGAGGGATCATCTTATTTACTACCGTCGTTTTAAGCAAATAAGATGTATAAACATGATAAACATCACATGCAATCAAAAAGTGACATGATATGGCCAATATCATTTTGCTCCTTTTGATCTCCATCTTCGGGGCTCCATGATCATCATCGTCACCGGCATGACACCATGATCTCCATCATCATGATCTCCATCATCATGATCTCCATCATCGTGTCTCCATGAAGTTGTCTCACCAACTTATTACTTCTACTACTATGGCTACCGGTTAGCAATAAAGTAAAGTAATTACATGGCGTTGTTCAATGACACGCAGGTCATACAATAAATTAAGACAACTCCTATGGCTCCTGCCGGTTGTCATACTCATCGACATGCAAGTCGTGATTCCTATTACAAGAACATGATCAATCTCATACATCACATATCATTCATCACATTCTTTTTGGCCATATCACATCACATAGCATACCCTGCAAAAACAAGTTAGACGTCCTCTAATTGTTGTTTGCATGTTTTACGTGGCTGTTATGGGTTTCTAGCAAGAACGTTTCTTACCTACACAAAAACCACAACGTGATATGTCAATTGCTATTTACCCTTCATAAGGACCCTTTTCATCGAATCTGATCCGACTAAAGTGGGAGAGACTGGCACCCGCTAGCCACCTTATGCAACAAGTGCATGTCAGTCGGTGGAACCTGTCTCACGTAAGTGTACGTGTAAGGTCGGTCTGGGCTGCTTCATCCCACAATACTGTTGAAACAAGATTGGACTAGTAATGGTAAGCATATTGAACAAAATCAACACCCACAACTACTTTGTGTTCTACTCGTGCAAAGAATCTACGCAATAGACCTAGCTCATGATGCCACTGTTGGGGAACATAGCAGAAATTTAAAATTTTCCTGCGAATCACCAAGATCTATCTATGGAGAAACCAGCAACGAGGGGAAGGAGAGTGCATCTACATACCCTTGTAGATTGCTAAGCGGAAGCGTTCAAGAAAACGGGGTTGTAACGCCCCGGATCCGATGCGCCAGGTGTCCGCCAGTTATTCGTCGTTGTTGCCATGATATTTGCTTGCGTGTTGCATTTTATCATGTCATCATGTGCATTTCATTTTGCATACGTGTTCGTCTCATGCATCCGAGCCTTTTCCCCGTTGTCCATTTTGCAATCCGGCACTCCTATGCCCTCCGGCGTTCCCTTTTCGTCTCTCGTTGTGAGCGGGTATTAAACTTTCTCGGAATGGCCCGAGGTTTGTCAAGTGGCCTTTGTATAGCATCAGTAGACCGCCTGTCAAGTTTTCTGCCATTTGGAGGTCATTTGGTACTCCAACGGTTAACCGCGTAGCCCGAAGCCTCTCTCTCTTTGCAGCCCAACACCCCTTTCAAAACTGGCCCAAAACCCATCTAACTCCCCTCCATGCTCTCGGTCGTTCGATCACGATCGTGCGGGCAAAAACCGCTCCTCATTTGGACTCTCCTAGCTCCCTCTACCTATAAAACTAGCCCCTCCCCCGAAATTCGCGGATGAATCCCCCCGAAACCCTAAAAAATCGTCCTCCGCCGCGCCGGACACGTCCGTGCCGCGCCGGACATGTCTGCGCCGCCGCCCCGTCGAATCGCAGTGCGCC
>NC_057801.1:724045697-724050063 GCF_018294505.1 Triticum aestivum
GGTCTCTCCTCCGACCTCGCCGGCCTTCGCGCCCGGGCCCCGCCGCCTCAGCCTCCCTCCGGCCGGATCCGCCTCCTCCCGGCCTCCCCGACCTCTCCCGCAGCTCCGGCCACCTTCCCCTTCAACTCCGGCGAAGTTCCGGCGAGATCCGCCGCCGCATCAAAAACCGTGCAGATCTGGAAGTTGCCCCGAAATTCCACTAAGTCCCCAGTTTTTGTAATTTTCATGCCATGTTTGACCTGTTGTAACTCTGCATCCGTAGCTCCGTTTCGTGCGTGTAATATGTCAAATTGTTCGTCTCAACACGTACATCATTTCATTCCATTGAATCATATTCATTTGAGGTCATATAGATGCCCGAATCATCGTTATAAGAGTGCTTCATGATGTTTTCTGCTGTCTGTTATCAGAACGAGCTCTTTTGTCATTTTTGCCATGATTGATGTGTGCATCCTATGAGGTTGATGTCTATATGTGTTTTGAACTATGCTATGTCTTCTTTACAGAGGTTCTTACCATGTATTTTTGTGATCAATGTGGTGACTAGCACAAGCATGCAAACTAGGCATCGTGATGTTGCTGATTTTAGTTCCTGTTCTGCTGTAATTTTGATGCCATGTAAACTTGATGCTACAGAGAGATCCATGCATATTTTGAGATACTTCAGCAAGGGTGTTTTGAACATGTGGTTATTGTCTATCCATTCATGCCCTTTGTTGCAATTATGGAGTAGTCTAGCATGTCATTTGAGTGCTCTACTTTTGCTTCAAAATGTTTCCTGGCAGATTGTTTACATGTTATACAATTTGGCCAAGCTTGCTATAGTTGATCCTTGCATGCTATGGACTTGTTCTTGACTTGGTTTGTTTCACAAACATGTCTTCTTGATGATGCTATGCTTATCTTGTCATGCAATGACTTGTGGTGAGTGTATCGAGCTTGTTAAGTAGGGTTCATGATGTTGTTGTTTTGCTAGGCTGAATCTGTTATTTCGCGATGCTATATAAACATGTTGCTTCTAATCATTCTATGCATAATATGGAGATGTTCTATAAACATGTTTTGATCTACATGTCATCCTCTATCCATCCAAGCCCTTGGTTGCATTTATAGGTTGCTGTAGCTTGTTCATATCTTGCTCCAAAGTTGCTTCATAATGTTGCTGTCAGCCTGTTTACATTAAGTTCACTTGTTCCCATGTGTTTTGCTAGTGATCCATGCACCCTATGACCTTGCTATTGACATGCTTAGCTTCACAAATATGCATTCTTACTGTTGGGTGCCTTGCTATGCCATGTAATGATCTGTAGTGAGTTGCACAAGCTCATCTACATGCCTTCATAATTATGTTTCTGCCATGTTTGAATCTGTATAATCACTTGCTATGTTTACGTGGGTGCCATCATATTTTCTGCTCCTTTTTGGCTTATGGTCAGTAAGGGACTTTTGATCTATGCATTTAGTAGATTCATGCCATGCCTTTGTTTTCCATTATAAGTTCCTGTAACATGTTGTTTGATAGCTCTAAACATTGCATCGTGATGTTATTTTCTGCAAAGTCTGAAATTGTTATAACTTGCAATCTTACCATGTTTGTTTGAGCATGTTCTAGTGATTTCTGGAGATAGCTCAGTGTTCATGTTTTGTAATGCTTTACCTGTACATCATGCCCATGCCTTTTTTTCTTGTTGTGGTGCTGTAGCATATTGTTTTGATGCTTGCAATATGCCTAGTCGCTGTTTTGGACAGCTTGTCCTTTAAACTTGTATAGAGTGCATGTGTTGAACCGTTGCTCCGTTTTGAGTGTGCTCTATATGAAACTTGCTTGATTTTGCATGTAGTTTCATATTATCATGTTGCATCCTTGTTTTGAGATGTTTTCTTGATGTTTGGGTGCGTTTTGCATCAATGCCATGTTTAACTTGGTTTGCTCATATCTTCTAGGCCGTAGCTCCGAACTAAATGAACTTTATATGTAACTTGACTAGAATCTCATGTAGATCATCGTTGTGCATTTTAACTTGATGTTTAACTACTTGAACATAATGTTTATTCAGATCTGGACCAATTTCGAAATATGCATATGAGGACTTACCGGAATTGTTATATGTTGTCCCCGGCCTCATTTAAACTTGCCTTGATGTGTTGTTCTTGTTTGCATCATCTCTTGTTATGAGTAGCCTTCATGTAGCCTTGTCATGCATCATGCTTGTCGAGCATCATGTCTTGTTCATGTGTGGTGTGTTTACTATGTTGTGTGCTTCTTCTTGTTAGTTCTTGTTTCATTGCGATCGTGAGGATTCGTTCATCTACGATTGGTTCGGCTTCATCCGTTCGTCTTCTTCATGGACTCGTTCTTCTTCCTTGCGGGATTTCAGGCAAGATGACCGCTACCCTGGATCTCAATACTATCATTGCTATGCTAGTTGCTTCGTTCTATCGCTATGTTGCGCTACCTATCACCTGTTTATCAAGCCATCCCATATTGCCATGAACCTCTAACCTTTGACACCTTTCCTATGCAAACCATTGTTTGGCTATGTTACCGCTTTTGCTCAGCCCCTCTTATAGCGTTGCTAGTTGCAGGTGAAGTTGAAGATTGCTCCATGGTGGACAGGATTTTGGTTGGGATATCACAATATCTCTTATATTATTAATGCATCTATATACTTGGTAAAGGGTGGAAGACTCGGCCTTTTGCCTGGTGTTTTGTTCCACTCTTGCCGCCCTAGTTTCCGTCATACCGGTGTTATGTTCCCGGATTTTGCGTTCCTTACGCGGTCGGGTGATTTATGGGACCCCCTTGACAGTTCGCTTTGAATAAAACTCCTCCAGCAAGGCCCAACCTTGGTTTTACCATTTGCCTCACCACCACCTACCCCTTTCCCTTGGGTCGGCCAACCAGACGGTCATCTTTATTTTAGCCCCCCCGGGCCAGTGCTTTTCTAAGTGTTGGTCCGAACCAGAGCCACTTGCAGCGCCACCTCGGGGAAACTTGAGGGTTGGTTTTAGTTGTACGTAGTGTTCATCCGGTGTTGCCCTAAGAACGAGATATGTGCAGCTCCTATCGAGATTGTCGGCGCATCAGGCGGCTTTGCTAGTCTTGTTTTACCATTGTTGAAATGTCTTGTAAACCGGGATTCCGAGTCTGATCGGGTCTTCCTGGGAGAAGGTCTATTCCTTCGTTGATCGCGAGAGCTTGTCATGGGCTAAGTTGGGACACCCCTGCAGGGTATAATCTTTTGAAAGCCGTGCCTGCGGTTATAGGCAGATGGGAATTTGTTAATGTCCGGTTGTAGACAACTTGACACCAGATCCGAATTAAAATGCATCAACCGCGTGTGTAGACGTGATGGTCTCTTCTCGGCGGAATCCGGGAAGTGAACACAGTTTCTGGGTTATGTTTGACGTTAGTAGGAGTTCAGGATCACTTCTTGATCATTGCTAGTTGACGACCGTTCCGCTTGCTCTCTTCTCGCTCTTATTTGCGTATGTTAGCCACCATATATGCTTAGTCGCTGCTGCAGCCTCACCACTTTACCCCTTCCTTTCCCTTTAAGCTTTGCTAGTCTTGATACCCATGGTAATGGGATTGCTGAGTCCTCGTGGCTCACAGATTACTACAACAACAGTTGCAGGTACAAGTTTTGCGATGATCATGACGCGAGAGCGATGCTTGCTTGTGTTGAGTTCTTCTTCTGCTTCTTCGATCAGGGGATAGGTTCCAGGTCGGCAGCCTGGGCTAGCAGGGTGGATGTCGTTTGAGTTTCTGTTTGTGATTCATCCGTAGTCGGATGATGCTCTTATGTTTTGTGATGTTGTATTCATGTGGCATTGTATGCCTTATGTATGTATCCCCATCTATTATGTAATGTTGATGTAATGATATCCACCTTGCAAAAGCGTTTCAATATGCGGGTCTATCCTTGGTGGGACCTTCGAGTTCCTTTTGGATAGGGTCGCATATTGGGCGGGACAGGGGTTGACGGAGTCGTACTCGTCGTGATCCAAATCACTGGAGATCCTAGTGCCAAACGGACGGCACCTCCGCGTTCAACACACGTACAGCCCGGTGATGTCTCCCATGCCTTGATCCAGCAAGGAGAGAGGGAGAGGTTGAGGAAGACTCCATCCAATAGCAGCACAACGGCGTGGTGGTGGTGGAGGAGCGTGGTGATCCAGCAGGGCTTCGCCAAGCACCGCGAGATATGAGGAGAAAGAGAGGTAGGGTTGCGCCAACATGAGAAGAACCTCGTGTCTTGGGCTGCCCCTTTGCCTCCACTATATATAGGGGGAGAGGGGGGATGTGCCCCCACCTAGGGTTCCACCCTAGGGGTGGCGGCTAGCCCAAGATCCCATCTGGGGG